>NW_026920281.1:0-17127 GCF_032062105.1 Saccostrea cuccullata
CCATAAAAAAATCAAAATTTCGAAACCTTACTTCACATCTACATGACACCACTAACAATCTCTTAAACATGATTAGGCTACTAAGTCAAATGTAAGAGGATTCAGGGAAGACGGGGCTTTTTGCTTAAAAAAAACGTAAATTTTGACCCCCATTTGACCCTCCGAGGCAAAATGAAAATTAAAACCCTTTACTGCACATTACATGACACCACAAACCATCTCCCAAAAGATGATAAGGCTACTGTGAAAAATGTAAGGGGGTTTAGGGAAAAAGTGTGACAGACGGACGGACAGGACGGCGGACATAAGTAACAACAATATACCGAACTTTCTTTAAAAAGACACAAATGGTCAATGAAGAATGTTTCGTGCTTTTTTATGACTTTTTTTTTTAAATCAAAGGGGCCAATTTAAGGTAACGGAAAGAAAAATTAAGACGACATTGAATTTGAAAGAATTATATTACATGAATATTTAAATAAAATCAAGTAAATTAATTTTTAAACTTTATCAAATTTATTTCCGGTTTGATATGGATTTTCGGCCCGCCGGTCCGGTAAGTGAAATTGTTTTTCAACCGATCCGTGGTATGGTTTGTTCGTGCCCGTTCACACCGTGCAAACTATGTATTTTTTTTAAAATTTGATAAATAAATAATTATGATATGGTTTTGGAACGAATAAATTCAATTGTAATAAAAATAAAAAGTTTTAAAATTTTAATATCAAAATTTTTAAAAAAAAAAATTATAAAAAGACATTAAATTTTTTTTTTTTCATTAAATTTCCTAATTAAAACCAAAATTAAAAATTCCTTTTTAAATAAAAATTTTTAATTTTCATTTTTTGGGGGGGGAAGGGGGTTTTTCCCTTTTTTTGTTTCCCTTATTTTTTTTTTGTTAAAAAAGGGACAAGGGCTCCCAAAATTAACAAAAATTTTTTTTAATTTTTCTGCGTTAACATTAAACCACTTTATTGAATTTAATACAAACACCCCCCAATAACACATAAACTTAATGTTTTTTTTGGGCCTTTTGAAATGCCGGCATTGAAAATTCCCTTGAAATCTTAACCAATTTAACGTTTCTTAACCAAATTTCAGGTATTTGAAAACAAAGTTTAAAACTAACTAATTTTTATGCCTTTTTTTTCCCAATCACAAATTTTAAGTAAGATCTGAAACTGAAACTGTTTACCAAATCTAATAAACCAAGGTCGGTGAAGTTTACCTCTTAATCTAAGGTGGATAACAATTATTTTCTTGGAATCAGAAATAGCAAATGCCTATATTAGAAAATTGGAACTCCGTGCAAAACCCCACTGTTTTTTAAATAAAAATATGTTTTTAACCGGTTTTATAAAGCAATGTAAAAAAACCCCCATTTTGGACAAAGTGTGGATATTTAAAAGTCCATCTTGAAACTGAAACGGGTTTTTCATACAATGCAACAATCAAGATAAATGATATTGTCACGTCTTACCCTATGTTTTAATTTAAATGCGAAATGCAATACAATTTTTTTTTTCTTTATTTTTATCTTGATATGATATGATAAAAATGTTTCCTTGTTTAACAAAACAGCGTCTATACCAGTATAACACACAAAAAATTAAGGACAGATCAAACCTAGCTTTGTAGTGCCATTCAAACTAAATTGTAATCTTTTTAATCATTAACAAAAGTTCAAAAGAAATACGGTTTAATTTTTGTACAATTTAATGACATATAAAAACAAAACCCCCCCCCCCAAAAAAAAAAATATAAATTTTTTAATGTTTCCATGCGAAAATTATCTGGCTTATATATTCTTTATAATTGATTGGGATTCAATACTGAAAAACAGAACCCGAGAATTACTTATTTTATATTACTTTTTTATATTATTTATATTGTGCAAAATTAGCAAAGATGAATGTCCTTTCTACAACGATGTGGTCATTCTTGCTGGAGGAAATATGTCGGAAACAACCCAACAGGGAGACCAATATGAAGAATGTCTACATATTGATACTGGATATGGTTTTACTGTTCTTGGAAAACCGATTTTTTTAAAACATTTTCTTCCTAAATATAACTTCCTAATAATTTAAATTTTTCCCCATTGTTTCCCTCCCTACCCGAATGGGCCATGATTTGAAACAAATTGAAATCATCAATACATGAAGATGCTTACATGTCAATGTACCAAACATAGCTTTTCTGTTCTTGGGATTTTTCCTATTTTTTTCTATGTAAATCTTTGATCCACCATTGTGGCCCTATTTTTCCCCCGGGGGTCATGATTTGAACAAATTATATTATTCTACATTTCTGAAAATGTTTCCATATAAATATAGTCTCACTACTCATGTCTTTTTTTTCTTCAGAAGAGATTTTAAAATATATCTTAATGTAAAACTTGAATCCCCTTTGTGGCCCAACATTATCCCTAGGCGTTATGATTTGAAAAAGCTAGCCACTACCTGAGGATGATTCCTATGATGTAAATATCACTAATCATGGCTTTAATGTACTTGAGAAGAAGATTTTAAGATTTTCCTATATGTTCCTATGTAAAACTTTGATTGGCCGTGGCCCCCCCTACCCCTGGGTGTAATATTTATAACAAACTTAAATTTACACCCCCTGAGGATGTTTCCACATGAGTTTCATCTTTCCTGGCCCGTGGTTCTTGAGAAGATTTTTTTTTAAAAAATTTTAAAAATTTTTCACTATTTCTTAATAATCTGCCCTTTGAAGAGGGCGGGGCCCTTTTCTTTTGAACTAAATTGAATCCCCTTTACCTACGGATGCTTTGTGGCAAGTTTGGCTGAAATTGGCCCTGTGGTTCTTAAAAAGATGAAAATGTGAAAGGTTTACGACGACGCCACACTACGACAGACGACGGACAAATTTTGATGGAAATGCCCTTGACCCTTTCGGCTAAGGTGAGCAAAAAAATTCAAAGTCACTAATAAAAAGTATACAAATCAAATTCAAAAAAATTAGAAATTCACAATCACCTCTCGGTCTATATCACTACTGGACGAAAAAAGTTAGATCCCAAATTTTACTGATAATGTTTGATAATTACTGATACTGTGCTGTTCTTGCTGATAATTACTGATATTTACTGTTATTATTACTGTTGTTGCTGATAATTTTAGTTGTTGCTGATATATACTGATAATTCTGTCGTCATTACTGTTGAGTTTGATAAATACTGATAAATACTGTCATATGCTGTCGTTGCTGAGATTTACTGATAATTACTGTGGCTACTTTTTCTAAGCTAGGAATGGGCTAAAAATGCCAGAGAAATTATAATTTAGTTAAAAAAAATATTTTATTAAAAATTTTAGTATACTTACAAAATAAATTATTCTAGACGAGAATTTAAAGTCATGTTTTATTTGTCTTTATATTTAATGACTATATTAATTTTATTATAATCATTTTTATATCTGTGTTCAAATTAATAAAAAAAAGTTTTTAGGTTAATGGTTCTAATTATTTTTCTGAGGAGAACTGAACATGTACATTTATGAGCTCTATTAGTTATGTGTACACCCCCCCCCCCTCCCTCTCGATTTTTATACAGTTCTCAATTTAACAAGACAGATAAATATTTCTCAAAATAATATATTCATGAAGCATACATTATGCCCTTTTTTTAAAAGTGACAAATTCAAACAATTAATTAAATCTATTTCTAATATTTTATGAATTATAATATTTATATACTTTTAGCTTAAGTGCGCTTTAGATTTTAGATTATGCCCTCCATGCGAATTTTATCAACTGTATTTTTTGGGTATCAACACTTTCTTGTTTCTTTTTTTTTAAAAAAAAATTATTTGCTAAGCCATTAATACACTATAAATCTTATGCAGTGGGAATTTCAGTTGATAAAATAGGCGTCCTTCTTCGTTAATAGTAGTGCACATAGAATGGGCTAATGGCTAGCTTGTACGCTGCCGGTAGCAGCGAGATCAATTTAAACAACTGCTAAAACATGTTATACATGGCCAGTCAGTATAAAAAAAAATAAAATAAAACTGGAAGTTTCTTTTCCCATAAATGCCGTCTTGCTTATCGTTCTGGAATACTTTAACCACGTGTAAGAGTTCTACTTTCGGTTTGAGAAACGGGTCAATTTTATACATTCTTTTCGCCGTACAACAAAATTAAAAAAAATTTTGTACAAAGACTATAATTTGTTTTTCATTCCATTTCTCCTTGTCCGGGGGCCCTTTTTATAACCGAACAATACAGGTTGGGGCCTTTTTGACTTTATTTTACTTTAATGTACATGTAAAAGAAAGGGGGGGGGGGGGGAAGTTTAACGACGAAAGGCTGACTCTTTAATTTTATATTTTATACATCATGCATGTTATAATTGCTTATTTCATATTTTATATAAATGTACATCAAATTAATTTAGAGAATCAATGAACGATACAAAATTCAGAACATGAATTTTATTCATAGTGCGATAAACAATTATGTTACCAACATTCAAAATTCTAAAAATTTTTTTTCGGATTCAGTAATGTCGAGTTTCCTTGTTTCTGAATTATGTTCAGGTAATTCTAATATTATTACAAATGTTGCTTTCACTATACCATCTAATTCTTTTAAATTTATATTTACATTTTGCAGAATTTTTAATTATAAGATGAAGTCAAATGTTCCGTACCAATATCTCGTGTCCGTTTCACGGACCCCAAACCATCATTAATAAAAAACACCCCTCCCCGGAGCATTCTTTTAGATTTATCTCAAGAAATGTTCTTAAAATGAAATAAACTACTAAAATAAATAGGTAGATTATGCAGATTAAAATAATTATTAAATCTGTGCAATGTTCATGAATTGAAACTTCATTTCCTTTTTTTTTTCTTTTAATACTGCACTGTCCTATTTTGCTATTTTTTTCATATCAATTTTATTTTGTCGAAATTAAAATTACAGGGAAATTTTTTTTTTTCATAAACTGGTAAAGATTGTTTCTGCTCAAAGTAGCAGGTACAGTGTAGGTAGTTTGTTTATTGTGTACACCGGTAGCCGCAGACGAAGAACAATAGGTGATTATGCCCATTGTTACGCTGACCACTACAATTTGCATGGAATATCGTTGTCCTGTTCTACGCCCGGGGGCCCAAACATGTACACAGCCCGCCAAAAAAGGTTGATCATCGATTTCTGATCAATGAAAACTGATCAATTTGATCATCCAAGATTGAACTCGATCAATTTGATAAAGATTAACTTTATTAACTTACATAATGGATTACACTAGGTCTCATATCTTATTTAATTCTCTTTTCATAAAATTAAATTTAAAAAAATAATGAGATTTTAAAACATAATGAATGAAAATTTTCTGTGTCATGAAATTTAAAAAGTCATCGACATCAAAATCAGTTTTATATTTAAACACTTGTGTACCTTTGCATTTATACCCGGGACTAGGGATTCGGACAACAAAATTTTTAAACGCCCCCTTGCCGGTTGACCTGTGGTGTGTGTACCTTAAGCTTGTACATGTGCATGCAGAAGAGTTATATTCTGCGACAGTCCAAACACTACAATCGTTTAAAAATAAATAAATAGAAAATAAATAAATAAATAAAATCAAAATAAATGAAGAGAAAGCTGTGTCTTCAGATTGAACATAATTATTCGCCCCTGTTTTTGTCTCTAACTTAATTAAATTTTTAAAAAAGTATAAACTTTTTTCATTTTAGAGAAAATTATAAGAAAAAAAATGACGATAAGAAACCAGAAAACTAAACACGTAAAATATGAAAAAAAAATCTTTGAGGAAAAAAACAAAGAAAGCTCTATGAAAGGCGATCTTTAAAAAGCGAATGCTGTCCTCTGTTGACCAGTTGACCGAGTGAAAACGGCGTGAATCAATCTTTTCTAACCTGTAATAAACATATTTTATCCTGAATTTCTTCCCATCCACTAAGAACTATTTCTTATTATTGAAAAATAAACATCACTGACCTCCCTACCCATTCTTGGAATCGGACGAGGGCGGTGATGAAGTTAACTTTTTTAAAAACTTTTATTCTTTTTTTAAAAAATTTTTTAAATTATTCTTTTTTAAAAATTTTCAATAATTACCCTTTATTACTTTAAAAAATTAATTTTTCATAGTTTTAAAAAAATTTTTTAAAATTATTTAATTATTTTCATTTTTACAACAGTATATGAATGAATTAAAATTTTTTAATTTTTTTTTAAAAATAAAAAGAAACAGGGAAATGTCTTGATTATTTAAATAAAAGAAATTAATAATTGAAGGGTTTTTTAGCCCTTAATTCTATTTTAGCTTTTAAAAAGTGGTCACAGTAATTATAAGTAAAACTCAGCAACGACAGCACATCAACAGTATTTTTCAGTATTTATCAGACTCAACAGTAATGACGACAGTAATTATCAATTTTTCAGCAACGACTAAAATTATCACAACAAAAGTAATAATAACAGTAATTATCAGTAATTATCAGCAAAAAAGCACAGTATCAGTAATTATAAACATTATCAGTAAAATTTGGGGTCTCATCACTTTTTTTGTCCAGTAGTGTATAAAAAGGGGGTAAAATTTTAATTTGAATGTTTGTCACATTTTCAAATTTAAAAAATCCACTTTCTTTTAAATAGTGAACAAACTTTGGACGTGTTTTGGGTTTGCGAATTTTTTCTAATAAAATACAGTTGATAATAATTAAGTATAATTGATATGGTTTTTTTTAAAGAAAGGATAGATTAGGTAAAGCGCTATGTTAGAGCTTAATGTATATGTGTCTAAATAATTTTTTTTGTTTCTTATCGGCCTCCATCTGCTATCTTTGACTGGGGTTTATCAATTCAGTTGTTTTATGACCAGTCAATCGTAAGCATGGCAGAATTATCAAATAAAAATCTTAAAACCTTATTAGGCATCTGCAAAACACAATTTATCTTCTTAAAGATGATAAGGTTATTTCACAAATTTATGAGAAATTACCAAAACATGTTTTATAAAAAAAATGCTATTTTTTGACAATCATAACGTAAACCAAAAAAATTAAATAAATAAAATAATAAAAAAAACTAGAAAGTCTTCTATTGCAAGCAATAGCTTTATGCCCCCAAGTACAAGTTTTATCTTTTTCATCACTAAAACAATACCTATAAGCTAAGCTTTGAATACCATCAAATCGTATCAGTCCTTACACTACATTCAGACTTTATTTTAAAAAAAATAAAAGAACATTTTTCCCTGTTTCCATGGAAACTATTGGCAATTTCCAAATTTTAAATGCAACAGGCACAATTACAGATACTAATCATTTAATCAGTAAATTTTCATGACGAATGTCCAAGGGACTGGGGGAACACTCTTGGACAAAATTAGTCGCTTTTTGCAGGTTTCCATGGCAACGGTAGCCATTTTGAAACTGAGTGACCACACAACACAACTACAACCAGCGATCCTCCTTTGAGGAAAGTTTGAAGAGGATTGTCTCCGAGAAACAGCCCGTATAACAAAAACATGCGTACAATCGCAATATGTCGCCCGACTTCGTTCGGGGCGACATAATAAGACTGATTTGAACACCTGCAGCAAACAATCCCAACTATCCAAAAAGATCAATCGCTTACTGGTTCTAATGAAATATATAAAGATACCGAAAGCATTCAAGCTCAAACGTCCATTGAATAATATAAGTTTTGGAACAGAGCATACTAATACCTTTTTAACATCACTGTTAAGATCAGGTCTCATTTTTAAGATATATGAGATATGAGGAAAGAAGTTTTACGAACGGATGGACCAGTGTAAGTATATATGAACTTCTTTTAAATTAGAAAGTGCGAATAATAACATTTAAAAGGAAAGAAGAAATATTCACAGAAGAATTTCTTTTAACAATCGCTAGTAATTTCGAACGACTTCAACATTGTGCCATTTGCTAATTTGTAAGGTGAGTAATCTTGTGAGATAAATGATATTAATTGTGATATTTTAGTAAATTTAAACATTTTATGTTGTAATTAAAATGATTTTGGTGCAAACTAGGTTTCAACATAAAAGTATACTTTTATACGTATTTGTCATAGGAAAAATTCTCGTACAATTATCTTTTGACTTCTTATGGTATTTTAGGGATGCTTTAAAATACCCGAAAGATCAAGAAAATATTATATCTTCAATGTACATTTCATAGCTTATTTTGTAATAGAATAGCACACAGGCACATTTATTTACAGGAAAAAAATATGTAAAAGCTGATTTAACTCTCACACAATGGTTGAATTTGTCTGACTTTGCAATTTCTTTTCATTCAAATGTATCGCTTCTTTTCCAGGAAAACAACATTATATAATATTTATCTATTTCTAGTAATTCTATTTATGTCTTTTCCCAAAGAAAAGAAATTGGAGGGTCATTGTGCCTGTAGTATATAAATGTTTGAAGATAGCAACCCTGAACAGTTCAGTCTGTTTCATAGAGCTTTGTGTATCTTTATATTGGAAGAGTTTTTGATTGGTTGTCTTCGTTAGCAACTGAAAGACAGGTACTGTACACGTTCATATTTCCATTTCATTTCACATTATTAGTATAAACAAAATTAGTTATATTATTTGAATATTTTATTTCTTCATCTCTATCATTTTTTGTTGCTTCAATTTTTAATACATTTTTCTTTATTCTTTTTTTTTCAGTTTGTTCATAATTTATGTAATATTTTAATGTGCAATAACATTCTTCTTAGGGATAGGCTTCGAATTTGTATAATCGCTTGTTTCCTTTGTTCGTCAATTTGGAATTCTGATTTCATACAATCTGATCCGTTTTTTTTTTCAATTTAGCCTTTTAATATCTTGAAGTTTTATGTAATTTTCCTGATGTGTACTACTCTTTGGATGGAATTATTTGTAGGTTCAAAATTTATTGTATTAATTTTTTTAGCCTTTGTTGCGAAGTTCTCTTTATGTAAGACATTTTTAATTACATCCTATTGTTACTTGTTTTAAATTGTTCAAGCATTTGTCTGCTTTACTCTCCTACCAGAATATAGTATTGATCGCCGCACCCATTGCTTCGGAAACATATACTTGAGGATTGGTTTCTTATGATAAATTCAACGGACATATCGAAAAGTCAACAACGTTTTATTTTTAGGAATGTGGTCAATATTTGCAAATTAATACCTTATGTCAATTACATGTTGCAGTTACAAGGAAGAAAAGAAAGGAAATGGATAAACACAGTGGCAAGAGTTCAGGCGACTCCAAGGAGAAAAGGGGTGCAAAAGAGGATGGTGGGAAGGTTGAAGGTTCTGGAGCTGCTAAAAGCGCTACTGGAAAACATCCAGAAGAAACTCGACAATGTGATTCCATCCTTGGCTCAATTGGTAGTCATAAAAAGTGAATCAAACATGATGCGAAGATTTCCTATAGAGATGGGTGTTGAAAAAATCTGAATTTCTTTTTAATAAATTGTCTTAACATTCGTGGATTAAAATAAAGTAAAGAAGAGGAATAGCACATTATACTTATTAACAAACAGTTAACATTTTCTTTCTATTTTCTCTTACTATTTTGAATAATTTGAATATTACAAATAAAATTTAACTCAAATTTGTGCAAATGGCGTTTGTCAATTATTTTTCATAGTTATTCAATTTACATCGGAAGACCCCTCTGATTGTTCTCACGGATAAATTAAATATTTCTATTGCCATTAATTCTTGAAGTTCCTCACATTACACTGTAACAATCCTTAATTTCCTTCTCGATTTTCTGCCACGAAGAGAACTTGACTGCAATGGTGTAAAAAGCAAAATATGTTAAGAATCGCTTTGTGTTTCATCGTATAAACAATATTTACTAATTGAATGTAATTAAGTACTTTCTTTCAAGACACGAGTAGTTTAAGGTTTTAAATCAAATGCTTAAATTACCCTGTGAAGTAACCTATCTCATTTACAAAGATACAGCGTCAGAATAACAATACTTGATAGCAATACATTTGAGTAATAGAAGAAAGTCTCTCGAAAAATATGACGTCAACAACTACACTGCCTAAATAAATATATCATCGCTAACCTTTGAACATAATCACGAAAAAGTAAAAGAAAAAAAATCATTAAATACAATTTGTATGGAATATGAATTCATCTAGTAACATTTGAGCTACAGAGGGACAAGGAATGTAGAAAATAATCGCTAGAACGATAATCGTATTTGTGATAAACATAAAAAATGCAAGGACATATACTATTTTTATTAAGCTAAAATATGAAATATCTATTGCTTATATAGTGTATATTTTTAAAAGTGCTGGGAACTGATTTCATTTATAACAGAATTTAAGGTCAGACGAGATATTCCACAAAAAACTATTTCATATATCTCCATAATGTATGAAATATATATATATACATTTTAATTACTTTCTGTTTTCTACACGGGTTTCTAATTTTTTTTTTACAAATTTGAAACAAAAAAGAATGTGATTTTGGCAAATTATTCTTTTTTTTTCATAAAGGGTTATATAAGAAATGCCATCCTTTGGTATCTCGCACTAATGCCCGGTATTTTACCTCAATTTTTTGTCAATAAATATGTTAAAGTAGTAATTCTTCAATGACAAAATCTTGGAAAAAAATATACATTATTCTGTCTGTCCTTTAACAAACTTTAAATTATTAAGTATTAAACGTATTGTCCGCAAAATTTTCAGTACTTTTCAAACAGCACAGACTAGCTCCAAGCACTTTTTGGGTAGAAGAAATATTCACCTTTGAATGTGAATTAAATAAATGTTTTTCTTAAAAAAAAACCAAGCGTAAGCCCTTGCATTATCCTCATTTCCCTACATTGTACATTTAACTAAACAATTCTATTTTTTAAACAAATGACAAACAGCTGATACATGCGATTTCACTGTACTTTGTACGGCCTAGCCCTATCCATAATGGATACCTATATTACAATCTAAACAGATATTTTGTTGCTTTGTCACATTGATTTAAAGAAGCAATACTTATTAAAACGGTACTAAGGTTACATTTTGCATATCAGCTCTTTACACAGCTGAGTAGATAATTAAGTCATCTCTTGATGTCCTGACAATATTTTTTTAAACACTTTGTATCCTATTTTAAACTGCTTGCATTATTTTAGTAATTTATCGCGAAATCCACTTCTTATATATTTTAGCTATTATATTTTATAAAATTTCAAACCATGCCTTGACAACAAATAAAAGGTTTCTCCCATGTGAATCCATTTGAAGATCAAAATCTCATTAAGTGTGTGGCTTGATAGGAAGTAGTTAGGGTTTCATAAGTGTAAACAATTGATGGTCATTAAGAAAATAATTCTTTATAAATTTGGGACCTTTTGGTATATCATTTTAATTGATTTTCTATTAGTCAATCAGTCTTGATATTCACTGAATACCTCTACATTTGTTAAGAGCAGGTGCTATACCATCTTGTTTTAGAATTAAAAAAAACAAAAAGAACGACAACTCCATTGCCTTCCTTATACAATTCCATGAACACAAGGATTGCTCAATATAAAATGACATAAGCTGTATGACATACAACATAGAAAGCATATGACAAAGAGTTTGATTTTTTACTCAGGAGTGAATCTATATTGAATTGATTACAGTTTATGTGACCACTTTTTATCATATAAATTCATTTTGAGAAGCTGGAAAACAAGGGCTATTCGAGACACTACATTCAAAATGAATGATACAGAATCATCAACCAAGAATGAAATTAAACGAATCATGAAGGTTGCTGTGAAACACCTTAAGAAAAATATTCACTAAAATTTGTTAAATTTACAGCAACGAATGTCTGTTTATTACACATGAGGAGGTGGATTTTAATGAACAAAAACTATATAATGGTTATTGTCCTTGGCGACAAAGACTTTCAACAACCAATGTACTGTTGCCAAAATTAAATACATTATTACTAATTATGTTTGTTTGACTTCAAGACACATACCAAAACTGATAGGCTTCATTTTGGAGTAAGTTTACTATGTTTTAAAGAAACAAAAAATTACAGTAAATAAAGCTTAATACTCAATTGTCACCCTATGTTTTGAAAAATGTGTGAAATTGACAGTGTATAAGAGCATCTAAACAATTATTAAAAAAAAAAAACTGAGGTAATCCACCATTGTCTGAAATTTAAACAGAAAATAAAACTTGAATAAATACCTTTAACGCGTAAAAAAAAATTATTACGATTGGCATTTAAAAAGTTCTGAAAACTTTTTTATTAAAAAATTTAACAGTTTCACAGATATTATTGAGATTGAAACGACTTGAAAAATTGAAAATATTTACACATATTGTGACGTCACTTTAATATATTTATTACTTAATTACCACAAAAATGACGGCAGATTTACGCATATTTAGAATACTGGCCATAACAATGACGTAACACAGAACAAATCGAAATTTCTTTGACAACTTTAAGATCAATTTGCTCACTACTCGGACGCAAGCTAACGAACGAAAATGTCAATTGGTGGATTGTTTTTATCTTCTACAATCCATCATATGGTGTTTTATTTCGGAGATCTTCTTGTTCTGAAATGGTTTTAGCGAATGTCAAACATAACATGTTTTAATTAAATCTGCTCAACATATTGCGGAAAACAGACCAAACTGTGAAAAAAAGACAAAGTTGACAATCAAAGAAAAAAAAGCAATCGCGTTCTAAAATTTCATGGCATAAATTCTTCAGGTGTTTTAACCAGATTTGTGGGATCGATGAAGGCTCAAGAGAAGTTCAGTTTAGTGTGCCCCATATTGTCTTGTAAAATCCAAAATGGCGCCGGTACAGTTGTAACCCCACCGTACCTCCACATATTCTCAAACTTGAATGCATGGAAAATGAATAAAATTCCACATGTCTATGTGACTTATAATCCTTTTTGGAGTCAAAAGACAATAATAGTAGTGATTTTGGGGGTACCGAAGTTGAATTGATATGAAAAATACGCGTACAGAAACAAGTCAGGTGGAAAACTTTTGTACATTTTGTTAACAAAGGGTGAGAGTTCTTTTACTTAAAAGATATTTGTTGAAAATTGCATCTATATACTTCAGTTTTATACAGAACATTGTTTTATTTCATACAATGGAGAGCTATGCTAATGACCAACTGGACTATGTAAATAAAATCTAAAATTAATGTCGATGATAGCATAAACCTTACTAGACTAAGTAAACAAACCATAAAATGAAATATGGAATTACTGATAAATAGTACCAAAGTTCTTATCTACCTCTTTGGAAATTTACATTTCCTTTGTAATATTTTTTTCTTCAAATATACCTTTGACAGCATTTTTAAAATCGTCTAACGTGGATAAAAAAGCAACTTTTTAGTATGCTAAACTTTCCATATTCCGACGTCTTTTTTTGGAGTTATGACCTCATACAAAATATAAAGTGACATCAAAATATGTGTATATAATTCTGATCTTTCAAATAATATAAAACTCAATAATTTCCGTGAAAGGTTATTTTATTTGTTTATGATACAGTTGTTTCATAGGAACTTCCTTATTCCAACATACGAAGGACAATGCTTAAATGAAACGTATTCTAAAAGAATCCGAATTTGAATAAAATTGTTTTTGGACATGTTTTGTAATTGAAAGGGAACATTTTAGTGAAATAATAAAATCTAAAAAACTAATTTCTTTATTTCCGAGCATCGAGGGAATTATTTATTGAAAATCTCTCGTATGATTTAGTATTCTTCACAAACACTGCAATGTGTCAGGTACATGTACTACGTATTGATTGATTGTATGTTGTTTAACGTCCCACTTGGGATTTTTAACTTATATTGAGAAGTCACCGTATGCCGGTAAAGGGTTTCAAATTTAGACCTTCACTCGGCACTCGGGGCTATTGAGCAGTGAGGGTTCTTTATCGTGCCAACGCCTATCGCGACACGGGACCTACGTTTTTAATGTCATATCCAAAAGATCCGTAACTTTCACTTCTAATGCCAACATTTACGTCTTAGGCTTGACGCGTCTTAGCAAAAGAGAATCCAACCCTGCTGGGACTCCCGATCAAGAAGCGAATGCTCTACAACTAGGCTTTACAGGTACTGGGGAAAATATACTACTATTTTTTAGGCTATTCACTGAGATCTACACAAGGCAGTAAAAAACTAGCTTATATATTTAAATGAAGAAAGCTTCTTTTTGATGTTAGAGATATTGCTTAAAAAGACTCTAAATTAATAAAGTCTCTCCTTTCTCTTCTTTTCTACAATACCATTTATTGGTTTTAAAAACCAAATCAATAGAATAAAAAACCTTACTCCAAAATATGTCATATTTAGTTCAGTGCTCTCTAAGCTTGATGACATATACATTTCTTCTGAAAAAAGGAATCTATCCCCATGTGCATGTAATGAGAAAACAAGTAAATGTTATTTATGGATGTGATCCCTCATTCTTTTCACAGGTGTAAAGAATTCTTGTTTTCTCCCATGGCAAATTAAAGGCAGATTTGTCAGGTCCTTCTGCATGTATTTTTGGACGGTTTGTCAAAGTAGAAAATACAATGTATATCTTCATGTTGTTTTCCTGTTTTTTACAATAACATGCATGAAATTCTAAAAGCATCACTTTATTGGTTGTTTATATAAGCCAGATAAAAGTTTATTCCAATATATACATATAAATATGATAGATAAAATACACCATCGTAATTTCCTTCACAGCAAAAATAAGCTCTCCTTGATTTTTTCTGCTCTTGTTAATAAAATGCTCAAAATGATTAATTACCAAATTCTATAATCTAGAATGACATAACTTTAAATAAGAGAAAAGCAATGAAAGAAAAAAACGATAGTATTACACAATGCATACCAAATATAAACCATGATATCTCTTCTTGGTTATAATTATCAAATAAGTTTCTGTTTCGTTTCCTGTTGATAGGTGAAGGAAAACCAATGAAATTGATAAAACATTCTTTCTGAAGATGTGGGAATGTAAAAACCCGAACGAGATCCAAAACTGTTTGAAATATTTACTTGCCCTAGATGGGTCCTAGATTCCTATTCTGTAATCTGCATATTGAATGGTAACGTGTATTGAGGTATTATTAGAATGAACAAACTTTTAATAACAGAGGTGGTGATCCTTTTCTTTAGAAACGCTTGTGGTGAAATGAATAAAACAGGAGTACACACATTCAAGTATTTATTAAATTATTATATAAAATTTGAATCATTTACTATAACTGGGTTCAAAACTTTATATATACATATTTTATTTTATTGATCTTTTTATTATTTACCCATTAACTCAGTTATAAATCCAAACAACATTCACAACAAAAAGAATCAAAACATCAGAAATACTTCGGAAACTTCCTCAATAAACGTCCCGATTAACAGTTCCTGTTTCAAAAGATATGACACGCTGTCAAATTTTCATTGCGAATAAAATAACAGACAGTTCTCAATAAAGCAATTAATGTTAAGTTAGAATTTTAAAAACCACAGTGAAAATATTAGCATATTAGCTGATTATTGAGGTTGAGTCGATTCTGATTAAATTTTTTTCAAGTTTAAAATGCATTATCTTGCCAATGACTTCAATTATTTGTTCTAAAAATATGATACTGTTACCCCCTCTAGTTCAAAATGTTGTTACAGCATCAATTTGTGTCATTTTTTTCTTCTACAAAATGGGGGTATTGCCATTTTGGTGTGCCAAATAGTATTAATTTCGCTAGCGCTCTATTAATTTTCAGGTGCGTATTGCTAATTTTGTAGGTAAATGGTCTTAAATTTTACTTTATGTTTCTATACCGTAAAAAAATAACGCGGGTATATCAAGGCAGCACATGGGTAAGAATTCGGCGAATTTACATTTTTTTTTATAATTATGTAACACTAATAAATTGGAAAAGTCAAGGATAAAACCTTAGCTATAATTATGGATTCTGTAGACTTCAATGGGATGTATACTACAGGAGGCACTTTACCACGACGTCACCACGTTACGTCGATAATGAGAAAATATGCCTTAATGAAAAAGTGCAAATTTTAACACTACCCCGGGGATAATTAGTTTCAATTTGTAATAATAGTTATGTAAAATCACCTCTGTACCATGAAAAGTGCTGCTAGAATCGCACTGCCCTATTATAGAAATAATTATTCAACAATTTCGGACGAAACCTACCCAAATTTTTTACATTTTGTTCATAATATTGAATAAAAAGCATCAATTCCCGTAAATCATACGACTCTAGCAGCACTTTACAAAAACAAAAGAATAATAACTTTAGATAGAAACAAAAATTAAGTTTCAAGATATGCAGCGTAGTGTTGAACTTTTGCTTAGTGCTGGTATGTCTCTGGAAGAAAATTTGCGGCAATTTAATCCATTTGTTATGGAGATAGCTACCATAGGCATTTATGCGTGCTTTTCATTCGAATTCAATAAATCAAATTATCTAAAATTAATCTAATCTATTCCACGACGAGTGCTGTAGTAAACTCCTTGCTGGAAGTTATAAAAATTAAAACAGACATTTAAAAAGATAGTTTTTTAAACAGTGATTAATATCAATTGATTCCCCTTATTTCCCTGAAAGCTTTTCATTAAGAACGCTTACGATAATAATAATAAACAAGATTTGTTAAATTCCGAGGTACCCTTATGGAAGATAATGGCAGCTAATGGTGAGGCTGAATTCTCTTTAAATGCATGTGTGGAAATGAGCAAGGCTTTCCTTTTCAAATCAAAACAAGAATTTCTTCAAAGAAAACAAGAATTTATTTACAAAAAAAAGAAAAGACAATTAACTAATAAATCACACAATCACACACACGCACACTCACTCAAATGATTGTACCAAAAATAATGTTATTTACAATGATTAAAAAAAATGATCAAAAGATATCAAACTCCAAAGGTCACGTACAGAAGTGTTGGAACCAAAAAAGGTTTTCTTACAAGGAATACACAGGTGAAATATGACAGCCCTAGTTCCAACTGTTCAACAGTTATGACCAAGGTTAATATATATGAAGTGGGTCAAACACTTCGTATAAAGTAACAAGA
>NW_026920282.1:0-168100 GCF_032062105.1 Saccostrea cuccullata
TAGCAAAATGAAAACAACGATAATTCTTCGGAATGTCAGTGAAAATACTTTTTAAAAATAATTTGTTTTAGGACAGGATGCATTGTTTATCATAAAATGTGTTAAACCGCATGCATTTGTAATTATGCCACTACAGTGTTTTTTTTTTTTTAATTCGGAATATCTGGTAAAAAAATTATATTGCCTATGATTGTTTCGGTATAATAAAACAGTTATGATTTTGAATCTCGGGTAATAGCAAAAAAATTTATTTTCCCCCTCGACAGGAAACTATTTCCCTTCGCGGTTCCGCCGCCGTTTTCTCCCTATGGGAACTATAGATTTGCTATTTCCCTCGTACCCATTCCATAACTGTATACTATCCACACTCGGAAAAGTTTCGAGCAATTGTTGCCGTCAATTTTGATTTCTAGCGATACTTCTTTAAACTTTTGATATCTTAATGATTTCAGTAGCATTATGACGTCATAAGGATTTCCGATTATACTTGCAGAATTATCTCACTAAAAAAATCAAATCTCAAAAATATATTATACATCTGGCAAGCCCTTGGGAAATAGTTCTCTGACGCGGGTTTGATAAAATAACAATCCCAGTCACACCCAGTGGATAAGTGTATATTATGAATTGTAAATTCATGGCCCCGGTGTAGGCGGGGCCAAGGAAGGGTGTCCAATTTTAAGAATGAAATGTATGGGGATGTTTTAAAGAAATACTTTTCTCAAGAACAACTGACCCAGGATAGCTGAAACCTACGTGGATGCATTCTGAAGTAGTGTTGATTCTATATTCTTAAGCCATGACCCCTGGAAATTTGGATGGGGTCACAATTAGGGATCAAAGAATTACATTGTAATATATAGGGAACATCGATTAAAAAATCTTCTTCTAAAGAACCACATGGTCAGAACAGCTAAAAGCTGTGTGAATGCTTCCTTCAAATGAACTCTCATACCATTATTACATAGATCCTTTTTCTGAGGAGGGGTTACCGTTTTCTGGGGGGGGGGGTATCCAAGGTTACTTTTACTATTTACTAGATTTCCAATATACATTTGATTACTCTGCAAATTGAAGGCGACCCCCCCCCCAGCAAGCAAGGATTACAGTTGTCTTAATTACCAGGTTTAACTTTTCCGTAATGATATCAACTATACAATTAGCTGCAAGTACAAAATAAGCACTAACTTCCGTCCAACTTCGATAGCATCTGAATAATGTATATGCATTTCTATCTATATTTTGCTTTCTCTCAGATAACACTCTAAAGTTATTGGAGTTGATTTCTAGATCAAACTACCGGAAGCCAATTTCCGCCAAGCGATAGGTCAGGAGTCGAGGAGGACTAATATGAATGTTAATCTCGTGCACTGTCTTTGGGTTTGATGCCAAGGACGCAATATTTGTATATAAATCTCGTACAGCTGTCTTTGTGTCTGACGCCAAGGACGCAATATTTGAATATAAATCTCGTACAGCTGTCTTTGTGTCTGACGCCAAGGACGCAGTATTTGTATAAAAATCTCGTACAGCTGTCTTTGTGTCTGACGCCAAGGACGCAATATTTGCATATAAATCTCGTACAGCTGTCTTTGTGTCTGACGCCAAGGACGCAATATCGGTATGTAAATCTCGAACAGCTGTCTTTGTGTCTGACGCCAAAACGCAATATTTGTATAAAAATCTCGTACAGCTGTCTTTGTCTGACGCCAAAGGTGCAATATTTGTATATAAATCTCGTACAGCTGTCTTTGTGTCTGACGCCAAGGACGCAATATTTGTATGTAAATCTCGAGCAGCTGTGTTTCTTTCACGTCAGAAGGCCGGGACTATTAAATTTATATGAATGCCTCGTTTAACTTGAATCTTTAGAACATTTTTTTAAAAATCTAAATATTATTTTATTTCTCAATGAAATTGTAATATAAGGAATCACTGTCTAATTAGTAAAGTTTGTCATGTATATCAGTGATAGTTAGAAACGTGGAATATTTAACGCACAATGGGATTCGTTCGTTATGAAAATTATACCACATTTCCGTCAATCTTTAATGTTCTGGTACATGTATAGTGTACTAGCTATGCTGTTTCAATAATTATACTTATTTTCGAAATAATAAAAAAAAAAAAAAATGTTTTGGCGAACTCTCCAAATGTTTATTTGAATATCTTAAGAAATCATGTAAAAAAGAAACAATTAAATGAAGAATAACGTAACAGTCGAACACGAATTGTGGATCGATCTGGCTTTAAATATTTTAATCGAGTTCTTTAGAACAGACTTTTACTCTTTTTCACAAATGAATGTGTATGGGTTTTCACAATGGTCATCATCCCAATGACCATTCCGGCAAACTTTGGCACAGTCTGCACTGTTAATATTGTCAGGTTGATTTTCGTTCCAGCTTGTAAACGTGACGTTGGTACGACGATTCCACGTAAAAACTCCTTCCTCGTCCATATCAGTAGCTCCTACCCAGTGCTCACAGCAATCCCACCAGTTTGGACAGTCAACTGAAATAAATTTTGGACAGTCAGCTGTAATAAACTTTAGACAGTCAACTGTAATAAACTTTGGACAGTCAACTGTAATAAACTTTAGACAGTCAACTGTAATAAACTTTGGACAGTCAACTGTAATAAACTTTGGACAGTCAGCTGTAATACACTTTGGACAGTCAACTGAAATAAAATTTGGACTGTCAGCTGTAATAAACTTTAGACAGTCAACTGTAATAAACTTTGGACAGTCAACTGGAATAAACTTTGGACAGTCAACTGTAATACACTTTGGACAGTCAACTGAAAAAAAATTTGGACTGTCAGCTGTAATAAACTTTAGACAGTCAACTGTAATAAACTTTGGACAGTCAACTGTAATAAAATTTAGTCAGTCAACTGTAATAAACTTTGGACAGTCAACTGTAATAAACTTTGGACAGTCAGCTGTAACTAACTTTGGACAGTCAACTGTAATAGACTTTGTACTGTCAACTGTACTATACTTTGGACAGTCAACCAAAATAAAAGAGAGAATTAGCAAACTCCATGTACGTGTACATGTACTTGTAAATTTACAAGTAAGAATTACACGTACACGTCTTGTTTAGCATAGTTTAACCTGTACTTTTCTTGTAAGTTAAATGTTAAAGTGGTTAACATTAAAAAATCACCCAAAACGCAAACATTTTAATACGTATTTTACCGTTTTACATAAATACATGCATGTACTTATGAGAAAAAAGATTGTACTGATTTCTTATGTTTTTACTCGGTCAAAGATTGTTTCGAAAAGCTTGATGTTTTGGTTTTAACTCCCTATAAACTAATGATTTTCAATTACTGACGCTCAGTTCTTTTTAACAGTATTTGCATTAAATATTCAGGTTTTAGAAAAAACGCACGTTTTTTGAAAATTAAACAGCAGATAAAGAATTATAAGCTACAAGTTTTGACTAACATTTATTTGGCAATCTACACGTAACCTGCGTGAGAGGATACGTGTGAAAGTTCGTCATAAGTAAAAGTGATGACGTAATGCACAGATTTTAGGTGCTACACGTACACGTACGCGTAAGTGTCGGTTTGCTAAACCTCTCTAAAATTTAGACAGTCAACTGAAACTATATCTGGACAGTCAACTATATTGAAATAAACTTTGGACAGACAACTTTAATATACTTGGACAGCCAACTGTAATAAACTTTGGAAAGTCCACTGTAATTAACTTTGGACAGTCAACTGTAATAAACTATGGACAGTCAAATAAAATAAACCACAACAATCAATTCATTCAATTTTTCTATTCTATGGCGTTTTCATAACTCTTCATAATCTCTCAAAACGTACATATTTTTATGTAAATGGTTAATTCATCTATTGGTTTCACTATATATGGTATTTACTTTACTAATTTTTCATTTCTTACACGTTGGGGAACATGATATACTAAATAACTCTTCTTTCTCATGATGTTTTACTAGATGGAGAAAACAAATAAAAATTTTAGGGATGCTTATACAAAGCTGAATTATTTCTGTATAATACTTGCTCATGTATATATTTTTTATTTTAAGTTAAGATCCCCAAAGTCAAAGGTATGTTCTAAAGGAAAATTCAAACCAAAGGAAGGCTACGGACATATAAGATGATACTACAAGGGTTTCTGCAGACTTGTTTGATGCTAGCAAAAACAAGAGGAAATAAATCCGTCTGCATGAATACTAGTTACTCTCCTCAGAAGCCATGGCAGTTCTTACATGATGCAATGAGACCTGCGCTTTCCAGGTAATAATAAGATTAAAAAACCTATGTGTATGTAAATGGTGAATCTACATCAGAGTCATCTACACTTACTTAAAAGTCTGTAGCAATTGAAAGGAGAGATATGTGAAAAGTAGGATTATAAACGTAAAACTGTTGTTACATTTATCAATCCTCCCAAACCATATATTACTAAAATACTTTTCTAGAAGTTTGGGAAGTTTATATTTATTCTATAAAATAACCAATTTACCATCATTCCAAGGTGAAAGAAAGGTCTCCATTATCCATGTATTTTCTTCTTGTGTATCTATCTCTACAAGGTGGGCTCCATTTTGTTCACACTCTACCTGTAATATATTTGCTTCAAAATTAACTTACATTATGAAAAAGATATATTTACATGTACATTTCTATATCGACTCTTTTACATCAGAGCAAAGTTAGAGACCATACTTTTTAATTACACCGTAATTCTTTGCTTTGATGATAACATCGAAGAGTTGATTCCATGAGAACACAATTCGTATAATTTATTATAGGTGTAATTACGTATTCTTACTACTACACACACAGCAATAGATACTAAGGGATCAGCCTAGACAATTTGCATTTAAGTAGAGATTCAAAGCTTCGTTTTTTGACATTGACATTCTATTTTACCTTGGTTTTGCTTTATTTTACCTTAGCGTCGTACCAGTTTGTCATAGTTTTGTTCAGGAAATAACAATGTCCATTAAAAGGAACCCAGCCGACAGAGCAACCTGGAAAAGACAATAATATATTGTTCGTATCAAAACATTCCATATTATCAGTTACAGACAGTTAGTGGCCTAATACGGAGTCATACAGGGTGAGAAATGGAAATCCGTATTTGACGAGGCGAAGTCTGTGTGAATCCCTATACATGTATTTGGTCCCAAATATATCTGACTATTATAGAATTATTTACCCTTCCTAAACCTGTTTCAATTATATATATAAAAAAAATCTACGAGTATATTATGGAATAATCAAGTTTTAATTCAACGGCAATCAGAATGAAATACCAAAAAAAATTACATGTAACAATTAATATGAATTTAATGTGTACTGTTTAACGAACTATCATTGAAATAACATTTCAGTACTTCACGAGATAAGAGCTTGGTGTCACGACAGCCGTTGTGCTTTGTTAAGTCAGATATAACAAGATTTTGTTTCTATTTACAAATTTTTATCTATAAATAAAATCAATAAAAACAATATTCACAACATATTTTTACTAGCTATTATTTACAATAAATAGAACTTAAAGTCTCTTTTAATCCTCAATATCATCCTAGTTCTGGCTCAGAACCACGTACACACAGACACGCCCCGTTTTACTACGGACTTCCGCCAACTGGCTCCCAGTGGGTATCCCGGTCTGGTTTAGGTCGTCACCAACACATACATGGCTAGATTATAATTGGATTACATCAGAAACGTTTAAACTAGATGCTGTCATGAGACAGTAATACCCGCACTAAGGTGTATGCCTCTAAATGCACACTCCTTCAAATTGGGCTTTACCAAGGAAAAGGTCAATATAATTCAATAATTTACATAATACAATTGAGCATAATATGCTCAGGTGACTATGTGACCAATTTGCCTCGATCTTATAGATATTTCATATTCTTAATTCATTACCAGTCTGAAATTAAACAACAGAATTTAATTAATTATGTAAATAAGGTTTGATAAAGGAGGGGTTTATAAATTTTTGACCCATAATTGGAACTTTTTAAATCTATTTTCTCATATAAATCAACAACAAATAATATTCAAGTTAGTGTAAAGCGTTTTTTGTGAATTTTTCAAAATGTCCATACTTTTTTTTATATTTGATTACGCAGAAACTCTTTGAAAATTGCCATATACCCAATATATTTATCCAACCCCCACCCTTCTCCTATCAACACACACACACACACACACCCACACACACACACACACACACACAAACACAGCCCATTTGCCTGTTTTTGGAAATAGGCTTATATGGCAAAGTTAAGATAAATGATAATTTTAAATTTGTTCTTTGTACTATACATGCATCTGAACACCTGCATCACGTTGGACTTGCGTCACGTACCAAACTTAAGTACTAGTTTTACCAATATCATTTTAGATTGCACTGCACGTGCATTGTGGTGTACACATCATTGCATGTATGTCAGTAGGAATTATTTCAAATTGTGTTTTAATTGGATTATATTTCATGAAGTTGACAGGACCTACATGTATGACAGTCGGTAGGTACAAGTTTTGGTAAAGATTTGGGTAAAATAGTCATCCCCACTCTCCTAATGAACTGGAAATGTTCACAATATGACTGTAATTAAATTAAATAAAAGTGCATCAATGATAAGATTGCCTGACATTTTATTCCTGAATTTGTGCCAACCTATCCTCCCAGAATTAGGAATGAAAATCATTCAAAGAGATGGACCACTTTAAGCTATTTGTATATATAAACATTTTTTTAAAATGTAAAAACAAGAAGTAGTTTGCATACATGAACAAACATGGCTCTGGAAATTGATCATTTTTAAAGAGAAAAGATAGGGCATTCAATTTATACATATATATTACATGTGAAAAGATTTTTCTAAATATATCATGACTTTTGACTCTGTGCCCTTAACCTTGAGGTTTAACCTACTTTTCAAAAATATTATATTATATATATAACGTTTGATTGAAAAGAGATAGGAAATTTAATATTTGACATGTACATTACCGACAACAAAATATTTTCGAGTATACTATGAATTTAAATTTCCCCTTTGACCTAATTTTCAAAAATTGACATATGATACATGTAGGGGTGCATATTTGACACACAATCTGCCATAAATTATGGCATCCCATTCACTAAAACACAGAAAGCAGAGGACCACAATTCTTTGAATTTGCTTGTATAGTCTTGATATGGAAACAACCTGATGTAATGTAGATTTAAGTTTTTTATGCCACGCCATGATTAGGAATACATGTATAGTTCATGTCCGTCCTCCACCCTTCCATCTGTCTTTCCTTCGGGCTCAAAGAAACTTTCTAGATATTTTCGCAGCAATATTTTTTGACCTTGACTTTTCCTTTGACCTTCACTTAACTTTTCTTTAAATTAGTGTTTAGTTTTATTTTAAGGAAACCATTCAAGTTGTGTAATGAAATCTCACATGATGATACATACTGATGTAAGCTTTACAATGCTTCACTCTTTTTTACCTTGACCTTTCCTGTGAGCTTGACCTCACTTTTCTAAAATTGATGTCTAGATCAGTTTTGACTAAACATTCAAGATATATTTATCAAACTTCATATGCTGATACATATTGCAGAGAGCTATTAATGCATCAATTTATGTTGACCTTGAATTTTCCTTTGATCTTTACCTCACTTTTTAAAATATGTGTTTATCTAAGTTTTAAATAAACCGTTCATTATATTATTATCAAACTTCATATGCTAATAGTAAATTCATACTGAGGTAAGCTTTTCAATTGCAACAACATTTTGACCCAACTTTTCCTTTGACCTCTCTTTTCTAAAAAAAAAAAGAATGTTAAGCTCAGTTTCATTGAATCTTTCAAGATATTTTTATCGAACATAATATGCTGATATGTATTTGTGAGAGCTATTCAACTGCATCAAAAACTTCACCTTGCACATTCCTGTGACCTTGACCTCCCTCCTCTTTAATTTGTATTTTGCTTAGTTTTAAAGAAATAATTTAAGACATTTTTTATGTTTAGCATGCACTTATACATAATTTGGTTAGAATTTATCATCTATATCCAATTTATTTAGATTTTTCTTTCAATATTAAAGAAACTGCTCAAGATTTCATCAAACTTTATACACTAATACAAGTTTTCATGTAGCATTAGTAATATACATCCGGCGGGACATTCATGTCCTATAGACATATTATCAGTTTTTCAAATCATGACCTCAAAGGCTAGGGTCAGGCTACAATTAGGGATCAAAGTTTTATTTAGGAATAAAAGGAAAGAAATCTTCAAAATTCTTCTTTTCAAAAACAACATAAGCATGATTACTATGGAAGCATTCTCAAGAGGTGTAGATTCAAGTTTCTTCAAATCATGACCCCCTGGGTTAGGAGTGGCTATTTTTTCCTGCCACTTTTTGCAATCCATTTTTTAGATTTAATTTACCAATGAAATCCAATTCGACATTAAGAATTGAATGCAAACATTAATTTCACACCAAGTGAAATAAAAATGTTTAAACCTGTGACTTTTATTGCTTTAATACGGACACTTTTTTATGAAAATTCAAATCGGAATTTTTTTTTCTGCCAGAATTAGATTAAGTATATGGAACAATTAAAGAGCAATGTCGATTTTCATATGACTATAAATGTAATTTTCATAACTATTGGAGCCTATGAAAAATAAATGATTTAATTTTTCCGACTTGTATAAATGCCAACAATTATTTTCACTGCCTTTCCGATTTAATTATAGAACTATTCATTGCTTGTATATTTACGTAACAGAAAAACCTTTTACTAATTTTAAGTGTTTGTTATCTAATTGTTTACATGTAAATCATGCAAAAGAATACCTAAAATTATGTTGAAAAAAATAAATAATTTCGTAATAAATTTTATCATGTTTAATGAAACATGGATATTTGCAGTGCAATGATTGAAAATAGTCCAATTTTTATTAGCTTTTTTATAATTAGTGAAGAATAACATTGATACATGTACCTAACTAACAAAAAAAAAAACCCGATTAAAACCTCTTTTTCTATTCAAAAAATGTGTATGGCTTCTAGTTTATTTATTATAAATCAGACAATTTAGTTCTCATTTCTCTGAAATGCATAAGAACAATAAATGAGACAAAATTTCCATATTGTCAAAGATGCATATATATTTTTAAAATAAATATGTTGTGTTTTGTAAAACTTTTACTGTTACAAATTACTAAGTAATTCATACAAAAAATCTTATGAATAAATTATCACATTGTTATCAGTAAGTGTAACATTTTATCTTGTGAAGTAGAGGAAGGCATCACATTACTGAAATTATTATGTTTTTTCTTAATGTAAAGGAAAAAAAATAATGACCTTGAACCGACCATGTTTCTAAGATGAAACGATAAAATGTTATGTAATTGATTTATGCAACAGTCATTATTATATACAATGGAATTTGTTCTCCCTAGAATTACGAGGGTTGATCCAAAAGTAATGTCACTGTGTCCATATCTTTAATATTTGGCGTCATATTATCAAATACAATATACCAAAAGATGCACAATCATAAATCCAATTAACATTGAAATTTTCATCAAAGAATGTTTAAATGAATTTATTTTATAAACGTTTAAAACAAAGAACATAGGGGGTGTCGCCGCGTCACAACCAAACGTCACGAATATTAAAGTGTACTTTTTAAGAATGAAAAAGACAAACATATTAACTAAGTATCTTTACAACGCACCTAACCGCCCAAAATTTTAAAAAGACAAAATTTACAATATTTTCTAGTCTTAAGTTGAAAATAAAATGACACCATTGCTATTTTTATCATACATATTGTTGTTTTACTTTGATGCATTGATCAAAGGAAATGTCGAAATGGAAGAAAATCGCCACATTAGTGACAACAAACTGTAATGCATTTCTGCTTTAAAATCGGGAAATCGCCAGTAGAGACAGTTAGGTCGATTCACAAGTCTTACAGAGGAAAGGATGTAAATAAGAGTTGTTCAGATGCATGGTTTTACCGATTTTGGATGGTTGATGGGTCATTGAATGCTCAGCAGATGACAAGAAAACCGAAAGATGGGAGGGTGGACGGAAACGTTCAATTGCGTGTGACGTTGTCAAAAAGACAGACAGTTAAAATGAAATGTAAAATTATAAGTTTGTCTAATGCAAATAACAAATTTTTACAGAGGAATTAATGATGAAAAAGTGAGCGTACGAGGGGTACCAAGAATTCTTTAAAAATTGAAATCTGTGAATGTGTTTGCGAATCTCAAATTTTTATTTGAAACGAAGGGACGCGTTGAAAGTGTATGACGGTGCGTATCCGTCATAATTATGACGTTATTTAGGTGCGGCGACTACCATAATCACAGGTTATATATGATCCGATATCTTAAAAAGTATAAATCATGTTGAATTGAAATTTTCAAGTCTGATTTGAAATAAATGTAGCTTCCATCATTTAAAATTTTGTTGTTTTACGTCGACTGATAGCAGTTTTATCGAAGTCAAGACATTACTTTTGGATCAACCCTCGTATATATATAAGCAGGATATCTGAACAAAACTTTACCCTTCAGCTTATACATGTGCTGCTGTTTTTCAATTAAAAAAAAATTTTTACATCCTCGTGAAACTGCACTGTGAAACATCTTCTATATCAGTTAGGTACATGCTTTCAAATGGAATTCCGATAAAATGGCTAAAATGGCTTTTTACGAGATTTTAAAAAATGCACTCATTTAAAAGTTTTTTTTAAACAGATATGTTCTAATTAAATATTAAAGTCCTTTAACAAACAGTTCATACGCTAAGGCTAGTTATTTCTTTTTTTTATTTTTTTTTTTTTTTTTGGTGAAAAAGATAAAACTGAAAGTATACTTTCTTAAACAAAACTATGACTGGGGGAATTTAAAACGGGGCAAAATTGTTTGCAAGAGTGAAAGGGCGAAAATAAGACAGGGCGAAAATAACTCTGTATACAGTAGATAAATGATATTCAAAGTTAATCAAAATGCAAAGGCCAAGTTCAAAAGGTGAAAAAAATGTATTTGATGGGAGTTCAAGTGTCAAGAAATATTGATTGATTGATTGTATACTGTTTCACGTCCTTCTCCAGAATATTTCACTGATATGAAGACGTCACCATTGCCGGTGACGGGCTGCAAATTTAGGCCTATGCTGGGCACTTACGGCCTTTGAGCAGGGAGGGATCTTTATCATGTCACGCCTGATGTGACACGGGGCCTCGGTTTATACGGTCTCATCCGAAGGACCACCCCATTTAGTCGCCTCTTACGATAAGCAAGGGGTAGCTGAGACTGTCAAGAAATAAAAATATCAGGAATCATTACTTTGACACTCACAGTTCAAATGTAAAGGAAAGGTTAAACCTACAGTCTGAAAAAAATTAATACTCCAAATCAATCAAAATGTATGGGCAAAGCGAAAGTTTTCTTTAAAAAAAAACACACTCAAAAAGACAGCTTGACTGATGGGCAAATCAAAAACCAAATAGGGGGAAAAATATAGAAAATACACTGGGGAGTTTTAGGGATTTTTTTATTTATATCTCAATAAATGAAACATATCATCGAATAAATTTCCATTTAGGTTGATATAATTTATTTTCATCATACTTACAACTTTTCTTTAGCCAAATTTCCCATCCAACTTCACCACTCGTCTTGTTTTTTGATCGTTCAGTAAAATAGCATTTCAGGAGATGACATGAGAAGAATATCTTGTTGTATATGATACCGACACATGCTGAATTCAGCAGAAAGCACTGTGAACTGCATTTTATCAGACTTATGCTCTCGATCATCTTTATATAATAAAGGGTGTTCGTTGGCAAAATGTTGTCCAAAGATACGTTTCTCGTCAGTTCTCCTTGATAGGAAAAGGAATTCGAGAATTTTCTAATAAAGACACTCAGGAGGATGCATGCAAGAACAACAAATCGTATCATTTTTCTTTGCAGCATCATTGCAGACGTTGTAAGGTAATTTTCGAATCACTGTCTTGTTAAGAAAAATAAAGATAACGATATTTCCAATTTCTACTGAATACAAAAGAATAAGCCTTTTTGTAAATATTCTCCAAAATGTGAAATTATTAGCAATAAGGAATATATTCTCCTCTGTGGCACTCAATCCTGTCCCTGAGGTTGCCGTGTTTGCTTTGCTTACAGTTTTGCTTATCTATTGGACTTGTGACGTTGTAAAATAATTGTAATCTTTATATTTCAATGCAAACAAGTGCAAGCACTCTTCTATACATATTGTACATATACCTGCAGTATCGTATCTCTTCGGGAAAAAAAACATTTTTTTTTTCCTATGTTCATGTAACAGCATTAATGATTCATGCATGTTAATTGCATGTTAATTGCTTTAAATGAATAAATGAACTAATTTCTCATTTTTTCTTGGATTGATGAAGCAGTGCATCCACGTACGTCAATTGATTGAATTGAACCATTTTTTTTTAAATAGAACAATCAATATCTTTTTAATTATATTGCAAGATCCAATTACAAATTCAAAACAAAAAACAAAACATAATATCATACGTAATTTTGAATATAAATCAACGTAAAAATTCTTGACATTAAAGTTTTAAATTATTTCAATATTGCAGAGAATATAACAGGCATTTTTGTGCATTATTTGTTAAATACTTAATTTTGATCTGCTCCACCATCCGATTTTGCAGTTTTTAATTCTGGTTAAGTTTGAAATAAATCATGAGTTATTGAAAAAAGAAATTAATGCAAATCATTTAAATTTATTGTTTAAATATCTCTATTAAATTTAAATAACATACAAGTATGATGTTAAATAAATGATATGTCAGAAGTCCACGAACTTATCGAACAGCCCTGGAAATTTCTTTAGATAATGATATATAAATTCTTAAAAAAAGAATCATGTCGTTGAGAAATTCAGAACAACATGCTATATAGGATGTTTTTTTTCATTGAAATAAAAACTTATACAACACTTAGGAAAAAAATCAACACTTCGCTTCAAAATCAAACCTAATTATTTATTAAATGGTCATGAAATACACTTTTCTATCATTTCCCCTTCATATAAACAATTTGATCGATTATTCGTGGATTTTTATCGGATAATTTATAACAAAGAAAAGTTAAACAAAACACATTTATTATTCATTTAAAGAATATCAAAGCATGTTTTATAATTTAGGAAAAATTGTTGTGTATGACATTTATTAATGATTTGTTTTTAAGTCTGTTTGAGAAATAAGAGATGTTTTGCCTGACCGATACACTAAAAACCATACACATCATATAAAACCATCTTAGGTTTCCAATGCCTCTGCAATTTAAAGAAAGTTCACGGAAAAACGTTTTAAATTGGTGTACAAATCATATTCCTCGTACATTGTGATGAATTCTGTGAGTTTTATCAGCGTGAAAGTCAACTGCATTAAAGTTTACGATGGTGAGATTTTTTTGATGGTCTGAGTAAGCTCCGCCCATTTCATGAAATACCGCGCCCACTGGGACAGCTCACTGGGACCGCCGGGGTAACTGTTAATCTCCTGATACCACTGTGTAGCGGCTATTGGACTGATTTGGTACCGCTGTTATACTTTTTTTTCACAGCTTTGGTCTTAATATTGGACTGTATTCAGGACAGGAAAGAGAAGTATGGATGCAAATATATATATAATTATACTTAAGGACATCGTTTGAGATAGTGGTCCTCAAAGTTAATGCTGTGTATTACCTCTAACAGTCTAAGCACTCTACACATGAAAAATTTAATTGTGATCTTGAAATACTGTTTTGGGAAAAAATAAACTCTAGTGTTCTATTAGATGTAAATCATGTTAGATCAATTTTCCTTTGTGCATTGATGCTTTGGTTCAACAATCCACATTATTAATTCAAAGCTTTTATTGTGATATGTTGAATGCTTTAAATATACATATAGAGGAAGGCATTTTTCAAATGAAATATGTAACTGCAGGCACAATGAAAGAGCACTTCATTAAATTGCTTTGAATTATAAATAAAACAAACATTAAATGACGTCAAATACTTGGAACGGAGCAAACAAGACACAATCAAGAGTTGGGTTAGGATAAATATTTAAAATTTCTTTCGAATGTAGTTATTTTATTTTAAATGTAATTCAATGCACATTTGAAACATCGTGAATTCACTTATAGATATGAGAGTGAACTGACAACTACGCCATGGCGGGTACTAAACGTGCTATCTGTGAAGAAATGTTCAGATTTGACGCTCTTGTCTGTGTTTTTCTGTGTTTCTTTAGAAAATCCTTGTGTTCTTCTACCTCTGAAGGACAACTGATAAGAAATCTTTCCTGTGACAACACTTTGCCAACGCACTCTCTCTGCTATATAAAGATTCACGACAGAGTTGGTCTGACAGAATGCAGTTTATAATGCTTAATGCTAAATTCAGCATGTGTTGCTGTCTTGTACAGCAATTAATTCTTGTCTTGTAAACTCCTTAATTGTTATCTGAATGAATTATCGATAAACAGGGCAAGTGCTGAAGTTGAATTTAAGCATTGGTTTAAGAATAATTGTAAGTATTTTCAAAGTTTATCTGTATGTTCTTTATTTAGATGACATTATCTTGACCTTGAGTTTAATCTTCCATTGAAAAAAATATAATTTTGGGCATAGCTTTTGAACAGTTGTTACTAGTTTGTTCACTAAAAAAATTCTAAAAAGTTCCTCTGATACAACGTTATGTTTGAAAATTTACTGAAGATTTCAACTAGAAATACATGTACAACGAATTTCTCATTTGAATCTGAAGTCCCCAATATAGTTTCAATTTAACATAATAAGATATTCTAGTAAGGTATGTTATAGAATGTTCAATGTAAATTGAAGCATATCAATTTTTAATTTTTTTTAAAGGCATGTACCTCTCTTGTATAATTTAAAACTCACTGTACAGTATTTCTTGAACGCAGAATCTGCTTTGTATTGAAATACAACTGCACCTGCTACATCGTAAAAGTTTATGCTCAAGGGCTTACATTTTCTCATTATATGCCCTGCTCATATTTACAAATTAAAGGATATTATCTATTGTAAACTTTCTTTCAAATGAAAATTTACATGATACTAACCCAATTGATGACAAAGAATGAATCTCTTTATCAGTTTGCCCTGTTGGATGGGTACCCTTTGATGGCCATTGCTATATTATCAGCAACACAAAGATGAACTGAACCGATACCAAGGTAAAGAATATATCAATATATTATATTATTTTTTGAGACTTTTAAATTAAATTCTTGTAACTCGAATTCAATTGAAATGAGAAAGTTAAATCTATCATGTAGTTATAAAGGGTAAAAAATAAGATATAATAATTATATATTGAAATATAATTATATCTTACGCTAAAATTGTATTTAAACGTTACAAGCTAAAGAACTATTTCACGAATTCTTTTTCTAAGGATAAGAAAATGAAGACAGTCTCACTCTATAAAAAGGGGTAATAGCACGCTTCAGCGTCTATACTGTAATTTTGAAGAAAAAAATTGCTAACGATTACATGTAACAATCGATCTGTATTCTTCTAGACTTGAGTTAGTTGACGGTTATAGGACACCGGTTATATGAATTTCAATGCTCTTGCATCTAACGACGGCGAGTACCACACGATCATTACAATCACGTTCGACTGGGAACACAGGTAAGCCTTTTCGCCACAAAATTGCAATATCTCCAAAACCTGCCGAACGGGTTCTTTTTTTAATTCAATGGATATGCGCTTGTCAAAAATACCGTATGCATTAAAAATAGAGTCAATAGAGTCTAGAAAATGGAATTGCTTTGGAAGAAGTCAGTCCTCTACAGCAAAAAAATATCAGTGTCGTTCAAAAGTTTTGACAGATATGGTGTACCGTACATTATACCTCTGGGGTTCCATGATTTTATACGCAACACTATCTGGATACTCGCTGACGCGTATATAAGAGCTTTAAGACCCTTAAGGTAGATAGCGGGTTTGCTGACGTCGCAATAGGATTTGACGTTAAAAGCTTGCCGCGTTCAGATTAGCAAGCAAAAAATATCTTCAGCAGTACTGTTTGTAGTAAAAAGTGAAATATATATATTAAAGGTTGTTTGGTGTATTTAAATATTTTTTGTATGTTATTGAGAATAAATGATGTTTTGATCAAGGTGGTCTTTTACACTTTAAGTAGTTTTAAGGACAGATGATACACACAATTTTTTTTTCTTTGGAAGAGACATAATATCATGTCACAAGTTTAGAAAAGTGGATAATTCTTAGAATTTTTTCTCCTAAGAACTGAAAAATAAAATAGACTTGGAAAATATTAGTAATATTTATATTACTATTAATATTTATAGTAATTTGTTTTGTTTGTTTAATTTAGCATACATACTAAGCTACTTTATTTTCATTTATTTTATAGTCATCTCTAACTCATCAAACAAGTATCCATTTTCTTCGTAATGATGTACTCCTGGATTGGTAATATTTTTATGCGCAACAATATTGTCTGAGCCAAGTACAGGTATAAGATTTTTAAAACGAGAAAGAAATGGGCAGTATATGGTACGTCAATATGCTAAATGAACTATCATCTGTACAAGAGTTTCTCTTACTGATGATTTTTTTTTTGAGGGGGGGGGGGGCGGGGGGGGGAGTGTTTAATTAAATAATTACCAACAGGAGAGACGTTAATGATTTAGGTAACATCACCAAATAAAATATCACCAAGTAAAATATGTACGTCCTATAAATTGTCATCAGTTCTATAACCCAGACCCTTTTATTATTGACAATCAATAGCGAATCAGCTTACAACTGGAATTGGTGTTTTGTGTGGGAGTGGGGGGGGGGGGGTCAAGGCAAGAGTTGCAGGCCCATCGGAAGCAATTTCAGTTAGGGGCACAGCTACCCGTATATATTTTCAGTTGGGGGTACTATCAACAACCAAAATTTGACAAGCATAAAAAAAGGGGACATTATCATATTTTACGTAACTGCTAATCAAAGCTTGTGAATCTGATCCCCTTCTTGTTTGTTAAATTGTTCACATATATACCGTCATTTTAATAAATGACATTATTCATCTCCATCAAAGTGTTTTATTTGACTTTTACAAAATTAGCAAAACAAGCTGCGGTGAGCTTGCCTATAAGCATAAGAATACATAAATAAAAAAAGGGGATATGAGGCGTTTTAATTGAGGGGACACGGGCATATAGTGGTAATGTTTTCTATGGTATTAATACCTGTTTTCTATAGTATACTGTATGCTTTCTACGGTATTCTATATATCGGCAAAGTAATGATAAGAAACGAACTTTACGACATTTTGATGGGCAAACTGAAGTCTGTTAATTCAGTGATAGACAAAATTAAATCATTCTATGAAGTATAAATGTGTACAATGTAGGTCATAAAGCTACTTTGATTCAACTGTAGTATTTCCGATTTAAAATCGAGAATATTTTATTAAGTGCCAGTCCACATAAAAATCAGACAAAATTGTAAAAAAGTGATACATGAAGGTTTTCAGAATTTGATGATTTTCCACTCATAGATTTATTTTGAGGTGTGAACACTGTATGTAAAATGAAAAATGTTTTGAGTCATGGTAACCATGGAAACCCGGCCAAAGAAATTTCCTTAGCAACCGGCGGATTTTTCAGTGTTGAAGGACAAAACACCACCTATCTTTGAGGCTTAAAATAACACGTAAATACCATGAGAATTATTCTTACTTATGGGTGTAATAAAGATACACATTTATTGTGTTCTAATAATGTAATAAAAAATACTTAGGTCTTAAGTCAGTTCTGTGGTAGACATTGGAAGGTACACATGTTTTACAAGTTTTGCTGATTCAGCATTTTTCGTGATTTTGGCAATATTCAAAACCAAATTTTAAAAATGGCCAGATTAATACAGTTGTTGTATGTATCTCACAGAAAAGCAGAGGTATTTCTCTTTTAGAATTTGAAGTCAAATCCATGGGCTCTTTTGAAAATCGAATCTGTTGCCTAGCAACAAAAATGGGCTTTTTGATGCATAAAATGAGAGACAATGTAAAAAGTTTACGGAAAAATCAAATGAACGGTTATTTATGATAAACGAGATACAAATTTTAAAATAGTATAATTAAATTCGGTCTCCTAGCACATTATTGAATATTGCAGAATTCGTTATCTCCATAGCAACGACAGGTTCTCCATAGCAACAAGGCAAAGAAAGGTAATTTTGGCGTTTATTCGTGTAATCTTATCAAGGCTTATTCAAATTAAGTCAGAAAAATGTAATTGAGCAAAACTGACAAGGAACTCTGGTCAAACTTAATTTTTTTTTCGTCTTTAATCAACTCATGGCATCGATACCCAGTGCATGGCAACCAATGTACCCTTTGCCTCCTGTAAAGAGATTTGACTTTTGGATCAGTGTTCGTCATGGAAAAGAATATTAAATTAATGTGTTGATGATTGTATTTGTGGAGAGTGCTGAAAAAAATATATGAAATGTTCCATCAATTGTTGTCATGGCAACAACTACATGTGAGTGAATTTAAAATGGGTCGAGTTAAAAAAAACACGGTATAAATTCTTAAACAGAACTGTGACTGGGCGAATTTAAAACGGGGCAAAATTTCTTGTATGTGTGAACGGGCAAAAATCATATGATACCAAATTAAGGATGTTTTCCATAGATAATGTTTTAATGTAACTTGTACGATATTGTGGATTAGATTCAAGACACTCACGGTGCATGGTTTCAATGGCTGCATTTTATTTCCGGAACTGTTTTCATTTTCGATATTTTAAAGTTTTCATCTTTGACATTTTTCAAGCAGTACTTTTCTGCAATGAAAGTAGCTAGGATTTAAGACTTAACTCATGAAAAATATTACAGAATAAATCATGAATAAATCATTGAAATCCAAAATAATGAGTTTTGCAATTGACTTTGGGTTATGTTTTAAACCACAGGCCATGGCATGGAGGGGGGGGGGTAGGTTCGATATTAAGTACTAATTTTTTTCCAAACAGCACCACTTTAAATTCCTATTTTTAAACCTATTCTGCAACGTGTCTGTGGAAAGTGGGGGCTAAACCTACGCAGCAATGTTCAATGTCTATACTAGGAAAAAGCTAAGCCCTTCCGGTTCCGACGCCTATGTAGTTTGGTAACTTTATAACCATAGACAGAGTAGGGGAATAAAAAAATGCATTTCAACCACTCTAAGTAATATTTAGCATTACTCTGTAGTGTCCCCATCCCACAAGAACCCCTGACCCTCAGGTCCATACATTTCACAATTCTTGCTCATCTCAACCTGATCCTTTTCCATGAAATTCACAATTTTCAAAGAGGCACTCTTCCTCATTGTAACTACGCATGTAGTTAGTTGTTTAATACCCAGGGACAGAGAAGAAGATTTTCCATTTTAAAAATGCATGTTTACTATATAGTCAAAAGAGCCCTGTACCTTAACACCAGAACTCCTGACCCTGGGGCCATGAAGTTCACGATTTTAGATGAGGCACCCTTCCTCATCATAACTATGTATTTTTCAAAGAATTAATGCATGTTAACTATATAATCATTTAAGCCCCGTCCTAACACCAAAACCCATGTCCAAAGGCCATGAAATTCACTACTATAGAACAGGAATTCTTTCTCATCGTAACTATGTACTCAATTAATTTTACCCAGGAGCAGAGAAGAAGATTTTCAAAGAAATCATGTATTTTCACTATATAATCTATTTAGCCCAGCCTTAGCGTATAGAACCCCTGACCCTGGGGTAAAGAATTTTACTATTCTGGTACAGTGTAGAAGACTCAGTGCTTATTACAATTATTCCAACAGTTTCACTGCTTGATATCTAGAAGTAAAGAAGATTTTTCAGGACTGCATTAATTTTAGTGGTTTTGGTCCCACCCCTCAGGCCCCAGGGACCCTGAAATTCACTATTTTGTGTTCTTTTACCCATAGATGGGTTTTTCAAAGGTTGAAATTGGTTCAGTGGTTACAGAGAAGAAGCTAAAAATGTTCAAATGTTTACGACCGCCAAATGACGTACGACGACAAACGAACAGAGATAGCAATAGGTCACCTGAAAGACTCAGGTGACCTGAATTAAATTCTCAGAGGCACATCTACCTTTTAAAGTGCAGTTTTAAGTTTGAACTCAGATATGCAAGGATGGAAATTAAAAGGCATACAGAAACCACTTCTGGTAAATACAGACCCTTAGTAAGCAATTTCGGGGGTGGGGGTGAGGGTGGATGGGGTGTGGGGTGGGGGGTTACAACCATATATTTTCAGTTTGGGCACTATGAACAATCGAAAATTCCTTGGCAAACAAACCAAAAAATAGAAGATCGTCATATATTATCATTATTGAGGGGGCACATGTATATTGTAATGAAGTTTTCAATAGTATTCTATAGCTAAGTATCGGCATAATAGCCTCCCCCTCCCCCCCCGAGTTATATCCAAGACACGATGTAGTTACGATATCGACACATTACTGTTTTACAGTTTACTATAATATTTCTCTATTCTTGTGTGTTTACTACAATACTTTTTGTTTTAAGAAGTCTTCTTTACTGTCAATATCCACGATATCGTGCCGATATCGAATCATGATTGTTGAAAGAATTATGATTTCCATCTATAATACTGGTATAATATTTTTAACATGTGTTACTTGAAAACTATATTTTCTTAAACTTTCCATGTAGTGTCGATATCGTCGATATCGACGATGTTGCTTCGATATCGAATCATGTTTGGTCAGCTATTTGTAAATACCGTCCCTGTTACCTTGTATGTGTATTTATGTTTAATTACTTTATTTTTACTTGTACCTGCCATCGATATCGTCGATATCGACGATATCGTATCGATATCGAATCATGATTGCTAAAACATATTACTTTACCAACCTTCACCCTAATACACAATCTTTATATTTAACATAGCCAATGACAATTAGTTCTGCGTTTCTTCATGCAACGGTTGTGCACATTTACTTTCTGATTAATAAGTTTACCCTACTGTCGGTATCGTCGATATCGACGATATCGTATCGATATCGAATAATGATTGTTAAAACATATTTAACAACTTTCACTTTCACCCAACATCTTTTTGACGTCACTTGTGACCTTGTACATGTAAAGTTATGTTATACCTCATTGTGAAAATAAATTCTATATTATAGAATCGATATTGATACGATATCGGCATGGTATTGTCAATATCGACGATATCGGCATAGCACAAATCTGATATATATGTTACCAATTTTTTCAAATTAATAGTGCTCATTACGATCGATATCGATACGATATCGACATAATATTGTCGATATCGTCGATGTCGACATTGAATTTGTTCTTGGACATGTATGCCGCCCCTCCCCCCCCGCCCCTGCTTCGTACACGGCCATAGGAAAAAACAGTCATCGTTGAAGGAATTCTCAACAGACAGTAGAATGTTTTAATACGAAGACATCACAATTACGCCTGTACATGTAGCACAGGGAAAGATATTAATATAAGTCTTATTGCTACTTGTATAAGTATGTATTGAATTATAAATATGTTTGTTTTTATTTTTTGAACATGAAATAAATTTATTTAAGATTTTATTTCCAGCTGTTTGGCAAGCAAAAAAAAATTGTCAGAAAGGGATCCTGCAGATATCCAAGAAATACAAAAAAATGTCTGAAATGAAATAAAATTGAAATTTTAAGCATGTCGGAAATCCTTTGCAAAATACTGGAAATTAAATGCAGTGAAAGAAAACATGAAAATAAAATGAGCAAGCACACAAAATTGTGTACACCTAATAAAACCCTTAACCCTGGTAAAGTTTATCTAGCATAAATTGTGTTCATTTGAGATAATTTCCATTTTTCAAAAGATAAGATATTTATAAACTTGTATCTTTAACTTGCTGTTGGGAAGCTGACACTTATTCAGTTCACAAGGAATCTGTAGCTCTGGAGCTTCAAATGCTATTACCTAGAGAACAGGCCCATAGCAACGCGTATCAAAGTAGTGTGAGCAACCTCCAACATCGCTCACCTGAGCACATGGGCTAGGTAAAAACAAATCAGCTCGGCACTCAAAAGTTTACTTGGGGAAGGGAGAGGGATGGACTTGAACTTTATACTTCTTGTCACCATATCAATATAAATTACTGGTATTAATGTAAAAACTTTGGGTAAGGAAAGATGAAACTTGTGTAGAAGCATCCTCAGGTAGTGTACATTCAAGTTTATTCAAGTCATGACCCCCGGTGATAGGGTGGGGCCACAATGGACGACCAACATTTTACATAGGAATATATAGGAAAAATCTTCTTAATAACAGCAAAGCCATGATTGGTAATGTTTATATGGAAGCATCCTCAGGTAATGTAGATTCAAGTTTGTTCAAATCATGACCCCCGGGGGTATTGCCACAATGGATGATCAAAGTTTACATAGGAATATATAGGAAAAATATATAAAAAATCTTGATTGGTCTTGTTCAATTCTTAGCATCCTCAGGTAGTTTAGATAAAGATTTGTTAAAATCATGACCCCCAGGATTGGATGGGACCACAAAAGTACACAACTTATTTGGAAAAAAGCCAGTTAGTCAAAAATATGTAAGCACCCTTAGTTAGTGTAGATTCAAGTAAGCATAGATTCAAGTTTGTTCAAATCATCCCCCCCCCTCTTTTAGGATCGGGACCACTTAGGCATTTACTGAATTGATTTTTCCTAGACACAGTGCTCAGGTGATCGATGTGGCCCATGGGCCCCGTGTTACATGGATGAGTTTGATGTCAATTGTTTTCTTTTTGTTGCATAATATTTCCATTTTAAGAAATGAACTAACCGGATACATGAAGATGACCCTCTGACCATCGTTTGCATATTTTTTTTAAATGTGTTTGCACTTAACGTTAATGCAATTCTCACCAAACAACATACAAATTGAACAAAAAGTTTCTACTTGTGTGACTAGCCATGTTTTAAATTCATTTGTATTTGATCTAGATTTGGACATCTTGTAATATTTCTTTCAAATGGTGTAAAGTTAACTTCAATTTTACGTAAATAACCGTAACTGACTGCGATGCGACTTTTCTTATTTTGATTTATTTTAATGTGCCGCGTCGCCCTCATGGAGCAGTGGTTAGAGCGTCTTCTATAGTCATAAAGTAAGGAGCTGATTCTTACGTCGCGGGTTCGAATCCCACTGTGGGACGCAGTAGGTGCTACCTTTGAGCTACCGCGAACGGTTCTTTTCGTTTGGAAAAAAACTCTCCAATCTATGACAAGTATCAATAGAATAATTAAAACCTGATCTTCCTATTCAATTGGAAATATTATTGGAAATGTTTCCATAGTGACATTATTCATTTTATTTATCCATTTATTTTCATGAGGAATTAATTCATACATTGTAATACTTTCTTAGAAATCTATGACGAGTGCCTAATCTTTCAATATTATGAATAACGACTACAGAGTATCCAATACTGAAAATATAACATTGTTTGCTATGTGCTAAAAAATAGTTGTTATGGATTAAATGAGTTTAAAAATACTCTCAAAAAACACACATTTCAACATCATTTTTTTTCTTCATGACGTGATTTAGATAAAGATTTACAGGTAACATGAATATGCGTCAAACTTTCTTTGAGTCGTTGCTAGGGGAGTGGTGTTGTTGCTATGGGAATAAGTCATTGAACAATATTCAATAACTTGATACAATATTTTAAAGTCTTTCCGAACTATCACCATGCAATTATAAGCATATTACTTGAATATCCAATTCCATGACAAACAATACAATCCCAAAGTCAAATCTCTATTACAGGAAACATAGGAACTTTGGTTGTCATGTACACGGAATCCTTGCCACATGGGTTGATTAAGTAACAAAAAAAATAACAATAATAAAACCAACATTTCATTGTCAATTTTGCTCAACCGGATTTTTCTGACTTATTTTGAATAAGTCTTAATAAGATTACACGAATACACGCCAAAATTACCTTTCTTTGCCTTGTTGCTATGGAGAACCTGTCGTTACTATGGAGATAAAGAATTATGCAATATTCAATAATGTGCAGGAGAGACCGCATCTAATCATACTATTTTAAAATTTGTATTTCGTTTATCATAAATAACCGTTCATTTGATTTTTCCGTGAACTTTTTGCATTGTTTCTCATTTTATGCATCAAAAAGCCCATTTTTGTTGCTAGGCAACAGATTCGATTTTCAAAAGAGCCCATGGATTTGACTTCAAATTCTAAAAGAGAAATACCTCTACTTTTTTGTGAGATACATACAACAACTGTATTAATCTGGCCATTTTTAAAATTTGGCCTTGAATATTGCCAAAATCACGAAAAATGCTGAATCAGCAAAACTTGTAAAACATGTGTACCTTCCAATGTCTACCACAGAACTGACTTAAGACCTAAATATTTTTTATTACATTATTAGAACACAATAAATGTGTATCTTTATTACACCCATAAGTAAGAATAATTCTCATGGTATTTACGTGTTATTTTAAGCCTCAAAGATAGGTGATGTTTTGTCCTTCAACACTGAAAAATCCGCCGGTTGCTAAGGAAATTTCTTTGGCCGGGTTTCCATGGTTACCATGACTCAAAACATTTTTCATTTTACATACATTGTTCATACTTCAAAATAAATCTATGAGTGAAAAATCATCAAATTCTGAGAACCCTCATATATCACCCTTTGTCTGATTTTTATGTGGACTGGTACTTAATAGATAAAAATGATGCAAAAATATGTATTTTGAAAATGTTCTCAAATCCGGTAAGATTTTTTTTCTCTTACATTCAAGTACATTTTGTTATAATTTTTCTGCACCTCTAGCCTGACGTTTATTGCGAGAAAAAGAAAACACATGACATTGAAATAGTGCCACGCTGTTGGTAAACTATGGCAATGATTGTATCGGGAGATTGAATTCACGGATTGCATGCTTTATTTTGAGTGAAATGATTAATTAAATGTTTTCGAGTTATGCCGGAATACGAAAATAATGACGTCGCACCAACATAATATAACATCATAATGAAAATAAAATACTTTTGATGAAAAATTGTAAAATTTTAAAGTTTTTTTGTAAGATATTGAGCGAGAACATTCAAACGAAGCAGACAAATTTTACATTACTCGATGCAATGAATGTGAAGTAAATTTTGAATCGATTTATTAAAAAAAATGAAAATGGACATTTTACTATATATTTCATTGAAAAAGCGAAACCTGTTCTCATCAACATTAGCACATTTGAAATACGATTACAATCTAACCACTCAGACGAATCTAAAAAAAAATCAGTAAGAAAAATTTAAAACGAGAGGAGTTGGCTGACAAATTTTTAGCCTATGTATTCAGGCAGACAGTAAACTTGCGATTTACCTTAACCATTATAAGTATTGTAATTTCGTTCGCGCTAGTACTGGGATTGCCAGGGACTTACTTATATGCCACTTATTATCCAGAAGGCGTAAATTTGCGCAACTGCATGAAATAAATCAGAAAAAGGAATGTTGATAATTACGCCAGTATACAAAAAGTTGTTCTTGTAGAAAAAAAGATGCCATGAAGTTTTCTTTCATGCATTTCTCTTAACACATATGTTTGAAACAAAATACTCTGTTATTATACCCCTGTTTGAAAAGTGGGAGGGTATACTGTAATCGGTACGTCCGTCCGTCCGTCTGTCTGTTATGCTTTGGGGTACCAATCTCTTATCCGCAACTCCTCTTATACCACTGAGTGAAATCTAATGAACCTTGCACAGAATCCTTATTACATACTGTCATAATACATCTTCTATTTTACTTTTTGATCCGACACAAATTTTGGCTTTCTCGGCCACAGCAAAACATGGACTTTGATATATTAACCATATAGGAGGCGGGCTATCATTTAGTGAGCTCATTGCTCACAATACCTCTAGTTTTACAAGTAATTACAAGTAATTAAAAATATACCACGTTTAGGAAAACAAAAATCAAAGCTGCTTATAACTCTTAAAAATCTATTCAATGATTTATTAAACGGTCATGAAATATAGTTTTCTATCATTTCGCCTTTATATAAGCAATTTGATTAGTTATTCGTGGATTTTTTATGAAATAATTTATTATTTATCGAACTGTAAACAAACACAATTTATTTACTTTAAAAATGTTTAAGCACGATTTATAATATAGAAAACTTTCCTTTATTTATGATTTCTTTTTAGTATGTTTGAGAAACAAAAGCTGCATTGTCTGACCGATAAATAAAAAGTTATACACATCATATAAAACACCCTAGGTTCCAAACGCCTCTGCACTTGATTTAAAGAAAGTCCACGAGAGACAAAACGTTTTAAAATGGTGTACAATTCCTATACCAGATGCATTGTGATAAATTCTTCAAGTTATTATCAGTGTAAAAGTCAGCTGCCTTAAAGTTCATAATGGATGTCAATTTCATTAATGATCGGAAAAGCTCCGTTCATTTTATGAATTATCGCGCCCACTACGACTCTTTCTGGTACCACTGAAGGACTTCTATGTGACTGCTTTGATACTACTGAAGGACTTCTATGAGACTGCTTTGGTACTACTAAAGGACTTCTATGGGATTGCATTGGTACCTCTGAAGGACTTCTATTGGACTGCTTTGGTACTACTAAAGGACTTCTATTGGACTGCATTGGTACCTCTGAAGGACTTCTATTGAACTGCTTTGATACTACTAAAGAAATTCTATGGGACTGCATTGGTACCTCTGAAGGACTTCTATTGGACTGCTTTGGTACTACTAAAGGACTTCTATGTGACTGCTTTGGTACCACTGAAGGACTTCTATGGGACTGCTTTGGTACTACTAAAGGACTTCTATGGGACTGCTTTGGTACTACTGAAGGACTTCTATGGGATTGCTTTGGTACCACTGAAGGACTTCTATGGGACTGCTTTGGTTCCATTGAAGGACTTCTATTAGACTGCTCTGGTGCCTCTGAAGGACTTCTATGGGACTGCTTTGGTACTACTAAAGGACTTCTATGGGATTGCTTTGGTACCACTGAAGGACTTCTATTGGACTGATCTGGTGCCTCTGAAGGACTTCTATGGGACTGCTTTGGTACTACTAAAGGACTTCTATGGGACTGCTTTGGTACCACTGAAGGACTTCTATGTGACTGCTTTGGTACCACTTAAGGACTTCTATTGGACTGCTTTGGTACTACTAAAGGACTTCTATGTGACTGCTTTGGTACTACTAAAGGACTTCTATGTGACTGCTTTGGTACTACTGAAGGACTTCTATGTGACTGCTTTGTACCACTGAAGGACTTCTAAGGGACTGCTTTGATACTACTGAAGGACTTCTAGTTACTGCTTTGGTTCCACTGAAGGACTTCTATGAGACTGCTTTTATACTAATGAAGGACTTCTATGAGACTGCTTTGATACTACTGAAGGACTTCTAGTGACTGCTTTGGTACTACTAAAGGACTTCTATTAGACTGCTTTGGTTCCACTGGAGGACTTCTAAAGGACTGCTTTGGTTCCACTGAAGGACTTCTATGAGACTGCTTTGGTTCCACTGAAGGACTTCTATGTGACTGCTTTGGTTCCACTAAAGGACTTCTATTAGACTGCTCTGGTGCCTTTGAAGGACTTCTATTAGACTGCTCTGGTGCCTCTGAAGGACTTCTATGGGACTGCTTTGGTACCGGTGTTATACTACCTTTTGTGAGTGTGTGTCTTAATTGGACGGTATTTAGGTATGGAAAGAGAAATATACGTATAGACTTAAAAAATTGATTGCGATATTGATCCACGAATTTAATGCTGTGTAATACCTCTAAACTCTCTAATCGTCAAACATTTAATTGTATTGTGATCTTGAAAAAAAAACTACTTTAGAAATAAAATATTTAGTGTTCTATTAAATGTCCTTTGTGCATGGATGCTTTCATTCAATAATCCAGGAAATTAATTACATTTTTTCTGTTATAAGCAATTATATTCATATGTTTGAATTATTAATGCTTTAGATGCAGATCGAAGGAACTAATGACAATGGTATCAATGTTAATATTTAATTGCTCGAGAAGTGTGTATTAAAGAGCGCTATTAAATTGCAATGAACTATAAATATTACTTACAATAAGAGACGACGTCCGTAAGTCCATTGGAACAAATATATTTCGAGCGGAACAACAAGACTGTATCAGAGTTGGAATTAGATGCTAAATCATTCATATTTTTGAAGAAAAAAAAATACGTAAAGGTACAACTATTGTTTTTTTTATTAGAAGTTCAGAACAAAAGTGAAATTTCATGAACCAAAAAGTAAACTGAACTGAACAAAACGTCTAGCTACTTACAGTAAAACTCGTTTAGTACGAACACGGATATTGCGAATGCACGGATAAAGCAAAATCATATTGGATCCCCATCTGTATAATTTTAATGAATTTCTTGTATGGTTATAACGAATTATGGATATAGCGAGGTAATTTCAAAGGTCCCAGCGACTTCATAATAAGCGAGTTTTGCTGTAGCTGTATAGGAAAATGATCAGATTTGGCGTTCTTGTCTGTGTTTCTCTGGTCGTCTTTAGAAAATTCCTGTGTTCTTTGACCTCTGAAGGACATCTGATAAGAAATTTTGCTTTTGACAACACTTTACCAGCCCAGAATCTTTACTATATGAAGATTAACGAAGGGGTCGGTCTGATAGAGTGCGGTATACAATGCTTTGTGCTAAATCCAGCATGTGTCGCTGTCTTGTACAGCAAGAGATTATCGTCTTGTAAGCTCTTGAAATGTTACCTGACTGAATTATCGATCAACGGGACAAGTGCAGAAGTTGGATGGGAATATTGGTTTCAGAATAATTGTAAGTATTTTTAAAGTATATTCATATGTTATTTATTTAGATGATAGGATCATGACTTTGAGTTTAATCTTCCCTTGAATAAGAATATTTTTGGTCAAAGCTTTTGAAAAGTTGGAAGTAGTTTGTTCAAGAAATAATTTAATTAAAAAAATCTCTGATACGATGTTATGTTAGAAAATTTATTACAGATTTCAACTAGAAAATAAATCTTCTCATTTGAACTTGAAATTCATAATAAAGTTTTAATTTGATCGACATGATAAGATATAACTAGTTATTAATGTTATAAAAGATTCAAAGTAAATTGGAGAAAACCATTTCGACATTTTTTTTAAAGGCGGAAACCTCCCTGATACTAAGAAATAATTTTTCTGTACAGCATCTTTTACTGGAAGTAGAAAATATTTTTGTATTCAAATACAACTGCCCCTGCTAAAACTTACGCTTAAGGGCTTATATTTTCTGTTCATACTCCTTACATATATTAAGAAATTTGAAAATATTTTTATTATGAACTTTCTCTCAAATGAAAATTTATAAAACATAATTTCAATCGATGACAAAGAATAAATCTCTTTATCAGTTTGTCCTGTCGGATGGGTACCCTTTAATGGACATTGCTATTTTCTCAGCCACACAATGATGAATTGGACCGATGCTCAGGTAAAAAATAGTAATATATGTTTATTCATTATTTTGCGACTTGTAAAAAAAATTTAAATCAATTTAAATGCTTTAAATTAGATGCTTTGAATTAGATTTTATTTTAACATTTTTGGGAAAAAAATTCTCCTTTTTCTTGCAATATAATCTCTTCTAAATCTCTTTTCAAAAGAAAAGATGCAAATTTCAAAGGGTGCATAGATAATTATTCTAGTTTACAAACCTGAATGTATATAAATATAATCATATAAAAAAATTAATGAAGTAAAAATAGTTTTGTGGTACTATGAAAAATAATTTTGTGTTGTGTAAATTTTAATTGTCTAATGAATAACTCTTTTAAATCAGTAAACTTTTGATAAACTTTTCTGTACAATTTTCCAATTTAAAATCTTGTAGGCGCAATGTGAACTTCATGAAGCCTACCTTGTAGAGGTAGGGACTATGGCAGAAAATACATGGATTCTGGAAACGTTAATTTCACCTTGGAATAACAGTAAGATTCCTTTCCTTTGTCCAAAATTATATAATCTTAAAACGGTGTATTAAGATGATATTTGGTTTGATTGAATAATAACCTTCCACACAAAAAAGACGATACTATTAGGATTATGTATTTTGCATAACTTTATTTTTTTTAAAATATTGCTTTACATAAAGTAGTAGGCATCTTTCATCACACAATAAGCATCACCATGATGCTTGCTATATAAGTATCGTGTTCGATTAAAAAATGCTGCCTTGTTTTTTGGATGTACTAAGAGCGATATATGGTAAGTATCTCAATTGGCCCCTTAAAATGAATATTTTAATTTTACTTTATATATAGCTTAAAATTGTACAGCTATATATGCGACTTTTATTGATCAAAATGCCTTTATTTTAGAAATATGACATCATAAAAATCACGTTTTCTCGCCATTTTCGCATATTTTGTATAAAACTGCTTTTTTTCCCCAGATAATATAGAGCGCAGCCGAGAACAAACTTTATATTTTTACCAAAGATGTATCTATCCAATTCTGATTAGTGACGGAAAAATTATTTATTTTCTACACTGCGCTTTATGCAGCCGTATCGGGGCCTACTGTATGTAACTCTGACATGCTGGCACTACTAAGTCCAAAATGTACTGACATTCCATTTTTTACTGACAAACTTAGAAAATTACTGACAATGTGCTGTCTTTACTGAAAAACTTAGACGATTACTGACCATTTTACTGCCGGTGCTGATAATCTTAGTCGGTGCTGATAAACTTAGACTTTTACTGACCCGTTTACTGTCCCTGCTGAAAAACTTAGACAAGTGCTGACATTTACTGATAATTACTGTCCCTGTTGTTCTCGTTCTCGGGGAGGCTGCAGTGGTATGAAATCGATTTTTTTATATTTCAAAGAGGGTTTATTTGATTGTTTAAAGTATTGTTTTAGTGAATAATTTTATTTATTATTAAAAAATATTTTTAATTACAATATGCAAGCCCCAATGATATTCATAAAAAAGATCGTATGATCAATTTATGGAAGAATTATATTTATGTTCTCCAGTGTAATTTAACTAATTTTACAAGTTCACTGAAGCTAGTTTTTTGCACACACTTCTAAATTTATGTAGACCATATCACATCCATATTAAAGTAACGCAAACACAAAGTTTGATGGATGAATTTGTCATTTATTATACATGTATTGTCTTAAAAATTTCTTAAGGAAATATATAAAACTTTAAAGCTTTTCAGCAGAAAAGAAATTAATAATTTTTTGTGTGTGTTGTTCAGTAGCACAACATTTACAGCATATTACAGCCATGAATTCTTTTCCTCCCGACTATAAAAAATTATTATTTATTTACTTACATTCCTTTTATTTACAATCTAATCATGTATATTGACGGCAATTCATGCTTTTTTAAGCTAAGTAAAATACTCTTTGAAGTGATATTTAATTTGGGGTGGGGGCGGGGCGGGGGCGGGGGGGGGGGGGGGGGGGGGGGGGGGGGGGGGGGGGGGGGGTGGCGCATGACACATGCGATCTTTAATCAAAATGTATTATAATTTTTTTAATTATATTTTTTTTAATATGGCACACATACAGGTCAATAAAAGTTATCCTGCCGTGTTTAATTCATGTTTTATGCATTTGTTAATTGTCCCAATTGGTTTGTTATTTTTAGGGGAGTGTTCCAGGTGGTCTCAATGCTGTAAGACCTGGATTGGGGCAACAGATGTGGATAAGGAAGGCAATTTTACTTGGAATCGCAGAATAGCAGTCGATTTTACAAATTGGTACACAGATCAGCCTGATAACTACCTGACTAAAGACAAAAATGGGAATATAATAGGGCAACATTGTGCTCTATTTTGCCGAGATGGATTCTGGGATGATAATCGTTGCTTAACGGAGAAAACTTTTATCTGTGAAAAAGAGTGATTTCTAACCAATAGATTTTTTTCGATATATTAGAACAATTTTTTTATGTCAAGTGAAATATTGTAGTTTTTTTCTGGAAAGAATGATTTATATTTTCTTTTTAATTCATGATGTTGATTGTATTTTTTTAAGTAAATAGTATGTAAAACATCCGTGTGCATAGAATATAAAAAAAACTAAGGCTTAATTAATTAGGAACTGGAATTAATTTCAGAAATCCACTAATAATTATAATTTTAAAAGTTTTCATGGGGGTTTAACTTGAGTCCAAGTACTGGGGTCTAGTACTACAAAGGGATGTAAACAAAAATTAAATGAAAAGAATAGTGACATGGCAGAGACATAGTCCCAAGAGATCGAGGTGTAAGAAGTTATAAGTATTATCTGTCCGTAAGAATTTAAAAATAAAAACAAATGCCAAGAAATTCAAAGTACATTGTTTTTTTCTAATCGTTTGCATTACTAATGCAGTACTGTGCACGTGATTTCACTAATTTTCATGGGTTTTAATTTTCATTGTCTAGAGTCATGGAGAAAACTACAAAATAATAGCGAAGAAACTAGTAACAATAAACAAATATTTTTTCCCAAACTTAGCGAATTGGACTCCGTGAAAATATGTGGTTTTTCAGTTTTCTTAAGTTCTAATTATTTTACACTCAGGGTGTGCAAAAACACACATGGCTTATGTATGTTTTATTTGAAAAGTCCATCACTCATGAAAACAATAAAAATTATCATCATTGATTTGAAGCTAGAATTCTACATTTATGTTCATTTTTAATTTTCGAATTATTTTTTTATTTTATTTTTTATTTTAGAATGTCTTATCAAGCAAAAACAAGTTGGAAGAAAATTCAATTTTTAAAAAATGCATTTCATTCATTTTTTATCAAATATGAAAATTCAGAAGTGGGTTACTATTGGCAACTCTGATTCAAAACCTCTATTTTTCAGGTTTACATATTTATTGCCACAAACATTAGGCCGTTTAATAATGACTTTTCTATATTTAGTCAGCTAGAGTTTTGCCCAAATTGATTTATGCTGAAATATCAACCTGTATTTTAAGAAGTACAGTTTGCAGAAGAAATTGTCATTTTATTGATTAAAAAAGGATGTCTTTACTTACTTCAGTCTTTTTTATGCAACTATCTACCTGTATTTTTTGTGAATATTAATACGAACATATCCGTGAAACATTTTTTCCTAGCTTTACTTGGTTGTTCAATTCATTTGTCTTCTACAAAAAGGTTGGCACAATTATCAAATTATTTCAAGCCAAATGTCACAAGTTAATTATCTAATAGTCATATTATTGATAAAAAGGGATGCCTTTACGTCCTTCAGTCTTTTTTCATGCATATATTAACATGTATTTTTTTGTGAATCTTTATACGAACATGTGCGTTTAACACTTTTGCTAGCTTTTCTTAACTGCTTGTTCAGGTCATTTGTCTTCTACAAAACAGGGTGGCACAATTATTTTGTGCCAAACGTCACAAGAAATTATCGTCGAGTCTTTTTCTTGGATTGTTCGATTAAATGGAAATGTTATACCTTCGATCGAAATAAACTTTTATTCTGAATTTTAAGCCTGAGATTTTTACAAATGACAATTGACAATTTTCGTCATTTTGATAAAAACTTTGTGTATGGACAAGCAAGACTTAAAGCTGAACACTACTCGTAAAATAGGCATAGTTCTCCCTACAAAACATATATAAAGAGCAGATCAGTTCAATATATTTCACTGTAGAGATCTGAAGATTGTACACGTACATCTTACACACCCGTTTTTCCCAGTCGTGATGAAATTATAAAATTGAACGTATTTTTCCAAAACAGGACAAAAGTAACATGAAAAAAAAAAACAGGTCAATACATTATTTACAAACAGAAAATGCACATAAAAACGAGGAAATTAATAAACGCAAAAAACCTAAGACCACGAAAGGAATACTACATGTCGGCCACGAGTTTCAAATATGCAATCGGGTGTAACAAAATTGAACGGTTTATACAGACCCTGAGACGTGCTACTACCCCAAAAAAGCGTGTAACTTTCGTGCGCTTTCCGTTTCGTGCAAACCGTGTAGCGTTTCGTGTAAACCGTGCAGCGTTTCGTGCAAACCGTGTAGCGTTTCGTGTAAACCGTGAAGCGTTTCGTGTAAGCTCCAAAGCGTTTCGTGCAAACCCTGTAGCGAGCGTGCGAGAAGCGTGTGAGAAACGTGCGACTTTCGTGCAAGACCCGTGTGAGAAACGTGTGACTTTCGTGCAAGAATCGTGTAAGATTCATTCGGAAGTCATTTCATTTTAAATATGGCATTGGATGGGTTAGGATGTCGAATTGTATTAGTATTTTATTATTGAATTAGTTATGAATGTAATATTTTTGGAGTACAATAAATGGAACAACAAAACAAAATTACACGGTAATGTATGATATATTTTTATTTGTTTTTTTTTTCTTCTAAAGAAAATGCTTTCAAATTAATCAACTATGTTCAACAATTTTAAGGGCATTGAATTCAATATACTATCAACGCAATCATGGCTTCCTAAATTTTTTTTTTCTCAAAGAAAGAAAGAAATACCGGTTTATTTTATTTTTAATTTAAAGCAAAAATATATCAGGTCTCCGCTCTTGTCTTTACACTCAACGTACGTGAAAGAAAGTTTTGAAAAGATGTGTCATTAAATACCTTTTAATACATAAAATATGTTGCTCATTATTGTCAAATAATTTTAATTCGCATGCCAAGACGACCACATGTATAGAAAAGGGGGGGGGCTATTAAATTAAATTACTAGTACAGTCTTTCATTTTTTGTTGTAACTTTCAATCTAATATTAGTTTGAATAAATGCTAAATTTTCTATTTTTTTTAATCCTTTGTTAAATGTGTGCACCGATACACCCCTTAAAAATATATATGAATCTTCTTTCCGTCTTTCAGCTGTGATCAAGGTTATTTACAACAGCGATCACGGGCTCCGAGTGCATGCAACTGAAAACCGGTTTTGATATATATACATATGAAGTTCACGGTTTAATGATACCTGAACATTACGATTGGGTTTTATTTTTTTCAAATAAAATTGTTCTAAAAAGATTTAATGGGTACAACTTATATATCAGTGGATTTAGTCTTTTATTCATTTTGTTAATCTGAATTTTTAGCCGTAAACAGTAAAATAAAGAGAACTGATTTGGTAGTCCTTTCATGAATACCATGTAAGAAAAGTTCAGGAGTAAATCATTAATAATTGTATATTATTTGTTTTATAAATCACGTACTTTATATTATATCTGAGATATTTCAGCTTTGTTGTAATATACCTGAATGCCGTGTAAAGATCGATCTACATTGTATGTACAATGTGTAGTTAAATGCCGCGACTATTAATTAATGTACACATATATACAGTCATACATCTAGTCGGGTTTTGAAATGAAGAATTTTACAGTATAATGGGTAAACTGATGTTATTTGAAAAGCTTCATGCAAAAAGAGAAAGATAATAAAAATAGATTAAGATATCACATTTACCCCCCCCCCCCTCCACTTACCGATTTCCGTCCTACAGATAATGCTTACGTAAGATAAAAAAATCTTTAAAAATGTATCAATAATCGTTAGTAGAGTACATAGGCAAATTTTATAATTAAATCAAAATCAAGAAAAATAATCCGGCTACGGAAATCAAACACAATATAATTAATATTATTTAAAATCAATGAGTTCATATTTCCGCAGTAAGAAATCGAATTTTTGTTTAAATAAATTTATTGAACTATACTCGTAAAAATATTTAATTGCAAGAAATACATTGTAATAAATTATAATTTATAAAAATTGTATTTTATCAAACATTGACTCATGATTTCGGCATTTCGTTTTTAAACATTTGGATAAATAAATAAATACGAAACGAATTATTCAATAATTAATTACAACTGTCAGAGTAATAAATATTTCTAACGGTTTGTATGATACTAGTGTACTGATTTTAATTTAAACAGCTTCTAAATGTGGCTTTGTGAAAGATTTCCATTAAATAAATGATAAAACCGTAATGTCCGAGATATTCCGAGTAGAAAATCCAAACCGAGGCCAAAACGTGCGAGAATCGTGTACAAAGCGTGTGAGAAACGTGTACAAAGCGTTTCGTGCAGCCTTTCGTGTAAACCGTGCAGCCTTTCGTGCAAAGCGTTTCGTGAAAACCTTGTAGCGTTTGGTGCAAACCGTGTAGCGTTTCGTGTAAACCGTGCAGCGTTTCGTGCAAACCGTGTAGCGTTCGTGTACCGTTCGTGCAGCGAGCGTGTGGGGTAGTAGCACGTCTCAGGGTCTGTATACCCGTCTGAAAGTGCCTATTTATGAGAAGTGTTCAGTGGATTTGCTGATTATTCTAACTATTTTGTTTCTTACAAATCCAATAGGTAGACTACTCCAATCATAAACAATTAAACTCTAACCTGTTAAATAGGACATAGCATCTTAATTCAGTCTGTTTCCTTTTTTTCAAATGTTACGAAATAATGTACCTTACAAGGTAAGCTATTTTTATAAAGGGAAAAAAGTTAGCTAGTGGTATTTTTCATCACGTTTTGTGATGAACTAGGATTTCTTTTTAATACAGCAACAACAAGAGTGTAAGCCAGTAAACGAAGTGGATTGGGCTCACGCTTCTTCCACTTACATTTTACATAGGAGCCTTATCAACTTTTAGAAGATTGGTATTCGAGTCATGTAGATTTGCAGGAAGGTTTCGGAATTTTCATTTTTACGCTGGGGGTCAAATGGGAGTTTTTTTGTAGATAGCTTCTGGTTCCCTTATTTCACACAGTTACTTAATCATAGTTTGGGAGATGTTGGTGGTGTCATGAAGATGAAAAGTAGGGTTTTGGAATTTTCATTTTTTACCCCGGGGTCAAATCTTTTTTTTTTCTTTTTTTTTTTAAATGCACCTTGTTCCCTGAATTCCTCTTACATTTTTCTATTACATTTTACTTCCCCGTGGGGATCCGGGTTAGAATAAGTCCTCAGTATACCCTTGCTTGTCGTACAAGGCGACTAAATGGGGCGGTCCTTCGGATGAGACCGTATAAACCGAGACCCCGTGTCACAGCAGGTGTGGCACGATAAAGATCCCTCCCTGCTCAAAGGCCGTAAGTGCCGAGCATAGGCCTAAATTTGTAGCCCTTCACTGGCAATGATGACGTCTCAATATCATTGAAATATTCTGGAGAGGGACGTTAAACAGAATACAATCAATCAATCAATCTTACATTTTACACAGTAGCCTAATCATGTTTTGGGAGAAGGTTGGTGCATAAGGTTTCGGAATTTTGATTGTCACACTGGGGGACAAAATGAGGGTTAAAAATGACGTTTTATGTACGCAACTGGTTCTCTAAACTCCTCTTACATTCCACACAGTACTAATAGCCTTATCATCTTTTGGGAGATGGTTGGTTGTGTTATGAAGATGTTCATGAAAGTTTTGGAATTTTCCTTTTCACCCTGGGGGTTAAATGGAGATAAAAATGATGTTTTCCTTGGTTTCCCAAACTCAACTAACATTTTAAACAGTAACCTTATCAATTTTTGGTTTATGGTGTCATGTTGAAGTGCAGTAAGATTTCGGAATTTTTATTTTCACCCGGAGGGGGGGGGGGGTAAATAAATAGGAAACTTTCCTTTATTTTGATTTGCTTTTAATGTGTTTGAGATATAAAAGCTGTATTGCCTGACCGATAAATAAAAAGCCATACACACCATTAAAAACACCCTAGGTTCCAAACGCCTCTACACATGATTTGAAGAAAGTTTACGGGAAACAAATGTTTTAAAATGGTGTAAAATTCCAATACCATATGCATTTGGATAAATTCACCGAGTTATATTCAGTGTAAAAGTCAACTGCCTTCAAATTTATAATGGTGACAATTTCTTTAATGATCTGAGCAAGCTCCAGACATTTTATGAGTTATCGCGTCCACTTCGACTTCTTTCTGGAACCACCACTGAAGAACTTCTATGGGAATGCTTTGTTACCACTGAAGAACTTCTATGGGACTGCTTTGTTACCACTGAAGAACTTCTGTTAGACTGCTTTGGTTCCACTGATGGATATCTGTTGGACTGCTTTGTTACCCCTGAAGGACTTTTTTTGGACTGCTTTGTGAGTGTTGGTCTTAATTAGACTGTATTTTGGTCAAGAAAGAGAAATATACATATAGATTTAAAAAAATTGTTTGAGATATTGATCAACAAATTTAATGCTGTGTAATACAGCTAAGCTCTCTGCACGTAAAGCATTTAATTGTTTTGTTATCTTAAAAAAAATACTATAGAAATAAAAAAAAAATATCAAGTGTTCTATGAAATGTTCTTCGTGCATGGATACTTCATTCAATAGTCCAGGTAAATAATTTACATCTTTTTACATTTCAAGCAATTATTATAAAATGTTTGATTTCTTAATGCTTAAGCTACAGTGCGAAGGAACTAATCACAATTGTATCAAAATGAATATTTTACTGCTGGTGAAGTATGTATAAAAGAGTGCTATTTGATTGCAATTGAACTATGAAGATAACGAACAATAAAAGACGTCGTCCATAAGTCCATTCACACAAATACATTAAGAGCCGAACAGCTATGCATCAGAGTTGGAATAAGATGCTAAATATTTCATATATTTCTTTTAAAAATCGGTAAGGGTACAGCTATTGTTTTTTATAGAAGTTCAATACAAAAATGAAATATCATGAATTCACTTAACCAGAAAGTGAATTGAAAATAATGCCATATATATAATTACACATGTATAGCGTCTAACTACCCACAGCGTAGCTGTAAAGGAACATGATCAGATTTGGGGTTCTTGTCTGTGTTTTTCTGATTGTCTTTAGAAAATTCTTGTGCTATTCTACTTCTGAAGGACAACTGATAAGAAATATTACTTTTGACAACACTTTGCCAACCCAGACTCTTTACTATATAAAGATTTACGAAGGATTTGGTCTGATAAAGTGCAGTTTACAATGCTTAATGCTAAATTCAGCATGTGTCGCTGTCTTGTACAGCAAGAAATTCTCGTCTTGTAAACTAATGAAAGGTTACCTGACTGAATTATCGATAAACAGGACAAGTGCAGAAGTAGGATGGGAATATTGGATTAGGAATAATTGTAAGTATTTTCTAAATATATTATTATGTTATTTATTTAGAAGATAGGATGTTGACTTAGGGAATAACTATCTCCTAATTTGGTATTTGCGACCGTTAATGCTGATTTAACGGTCGCAAACTGAGTTTTACCGTAAGCGTAAGCGGAGCCGGTAAAACGGATGTTTGCGACCGTTAAATCAGCATTAACGGTCGCAAATACCAAATTAGGAGATCAGTTATTCCCATTCTAATGCAATCCATGCATTTTGTTTTGTTGTTTACGTCTTATTTTGATGAATTTTGTTACATAAATACGTCACGGAGCATTGTGTTTTTGCGTCGCTCTATTATGACGTCACAATGAAAAAGCTTTCACGCTCGTAAATGCTCGTTTTACTGCTTCAAACATCAGTGCATTAGCCAATGAAAAAGTGTTTTACAAAACAATTGCATTAGAATATGAATTTAATTTTTCTTTAAATAAGAATATTTTTGTCATACAGATTTCACCTAAAAAATAAAAACTTCTCACTTGAACTTGAAATCCATAAAAAAGTTTTAATTTGATATAAGATATTAATAGTTATGAATGTTATAAAAGATTCAAAATAAATTCAGGCATACAATTTCGACAATTTTTTGATAGGGCATATATCCCTTGTTTTGAGAAATATTATCGTACAGTTTCTCTTTTTGAAAGTAGAAAATATTTTTGAGTTCAAATACAACTGCATCTGCTAAAACTTATACTTAATGTCTTAAATTCTGTGTTCATATACTAGTACCCTGCATATATTAACAAATTTAAAAATATTTTTATTATAAACTTTCTTTCAACTGCAAATTTATACAACACAATTTCCATTGATGACAAAAAATAAATCTCTTTATCAGTTTCCCCTGTCGGATGGGTATCCTTTGATAGACATTGCTATTTTCTAAGCAACGGAAAAATGAACTGGAGCGATGCTAAGGTATATAATATATTTATTCATTATTTTGCGACTTGTACTTGTAATTAAATTTGAATTCAATTTGAATTAGTTTTATTTTATTATTTTTGGGAATTAAAAGCTTATTTCTTTTGAATCGTTATTGTTTTCACCTGAAATATGATCTCTTCTAACAAATGTAACCCTTTGGTTAAAGATGTTAAAGAGTAGTCATTAAATACTGAAAATTGTAACATAGACAATGTGATTTTGGATATGAAATGAAGATAAAATGCAAAAATGATTCCTGAAAAAATCTAATGTATTCAGAGGACGTTTTAAAAAATTAATTAAAAATTGTATTAGAAAAAAAAATACATATACACTCTACTACCCCATACGCATGTTGCACGGATGGTACACGTTCCCTACACGGTTTACAGGATATGCAATACGGTTTGCACGAAACGCTTCCCAGTTTTTACGAAGCGCTGCACGGTTTGCACGAAACGCGGCACTATTCAAACGAATTTTTACACGGTTTGCACGAAACGAAGAGGCACACGTAAGTCACATGCATTTAGGAATAGTAGCATGTCCCAAAATAGGTATAATAATTTGATAGAAAAATTTTGCTAATAATTAAATATCAATCTTTGTGAATCTAAAGAAGAAGTGTAAAATTATTTTGTTCCTGTATATTTATGTACATTGTACCTATCAGTCTGTCAATAGCTTTTAAAATAATGTTCCGAAAAGCTCTTTTAAAACAAAAAATGCAATTTCATTGACTTTTATTTATAAGTATCAGTTGCTATTATCAAAGGGTGCATAGTTAATTATTCTGCACTTACAAACCTGAATGCATATAAAAATAATCAGATAAAAGTAATTGTAGTAAAATAAAGTTAATATTTTGTGGTGTGTAATGAACAATATGCGGTATATTACACATGTTTGCCCCACAAAAGTCAAAGTCAAAGTTGAAAAATGCTTGAAATGTGCTGAATTTTATAAATTATATGAGAGACATATATTAACAGAACACATTAATGTTCGAAAGCAGTTTATTGACAATTTTTGGTTTTATGACAAACCAGTCCGAATTTATATCATTTCTAGAAATAGGACAAATTGGACAAAATTTCAACAATTTAAGTTTTAAAATTTATAGAGTGCAAGTTTGCTCAGGAATAATATTTACAAATTATATTGATATTATCATTCTACATATTATATCAAAATATTAGCCTGATTAGACCTGCGCTCGGTGACTTTTACTTTTATCGACGTAAAATATACATTTTTCTGTAGAGATCATGAAAATTTTAAATTTACATCATTTTAGTGACGTCATTTTAATCATATGACGTCATTGCTTATGGAAATATTCAGTGCTTTGAAGTCAGCATGTATTTTTCACTGTTTAAAAATATCATTAAATATTTCTCCTTCAAAGTTTGAATTGGTGGGGGGGGGGGTGGGGGGCAAATTTTAATTATTAATAAATAAAGTTCTTTAAATTGTCTTTTGAATAACTTTTAAATTATTAAACTTATGAAAAACTTGTCTGTACAATTTACGAACTTTAAAATCCAGGCACAATGTGAACTTCAAGGATCCTACCTTGTTGAGGTAGATACAATGGCAAAAAATACATGGATTCAGGAGACGCTTATTTTACCTTGGAATACAAGTAAGATTTCCTTTCTCATTTTATCATTTTTTCCGACATTTAACCACTTATAAGCAGTTCAAAAGATTGCTTAATAATGAACTTTTCCACTTATGATGGTAAATTTAGACTTACAGTCAGAAAAAAATGATATTTTATTATTTAGACCCCACAAAAATCCTTAATCACCTACGTACTCTAGAAATGCTAATGTTTCAAAATATTCAAATGCAATATTCATTATGGATATTTGAGGAAAAGGTCGATATAGGCCTTGCCTGTTGCCCAGTCCTTATTGTATTACTAGTATTCAATAAAATATATTTAAAGTACACGTGTAGATATTGATCTTTTCAAGAGGCTGAAATTTAAAAAAAATCAAAATTTGACTCAGATTTGCTAAGTTGTCTAAACGTTATGAAAACATTATCCCTTATTCATTTGTTATTTTAGTCCACAACCCCAGTTGGTCTATTATTTTATGTTGGCTGTCCCAATCGGTTTGTTATATTTAGTATGGTGTCCCAATTTGTAATGATTTAGTCCACTGTCCCAATTTGTTTGTTATTTATAGTAGACTGTTCCGATTGGTTTGTTATTTTTAGTGGGGTGTTCCATTTGGTATAAATGCTGTAAAACCTGGATTGGGGCAACAGACATGGATAACGAAGGCCTTTTTACCTGGAATCGCAGAACATCAGTCAATTTTACAAACTGGTATAACGGCCAACCTGAAAACATAAAAGGAAAAGATTGTGTTCAATTCTGCCGAAACGGATTCTGGGACGATACCGAATGCTCAAGAGAAAAGTTTTTCATCTGTGAGAAAGAGCGCGATTTCTAACCGATGAATTTTTCGATTTCATAGAACTTGAAGCTGAAGCTAAGGAATCTGGAACACTCTCATAATTCGATAAAAAGTATTGTTACCTAATCTAATGAATTTTGTTGTTCATTATACAGGGTTCTCCATGAGCTGTTTTACTGTCTTGCTCCCGACACAGTAAAATTTTCTCCGACACAGTAACGAACAGTGAATGACGTTATTGTTTTTAGGTTAAAGCATGTAAAAAGCAGTGTGTATAGATTATAAGTGAATGACGTTATTGTTTTTAGGTTAAAGCATGTAAAAAGCAGTGTGTATAGATTATAAGTGAATGACGTTATTGTTTTTAGGTTAAAGCATGTAAAAAGCATTGTGTATAGATTATAAAAGCTGAAGCTAAGGAATCTGGAACACTCTCATAATTCGATAAAAAGTATTGTTACCTAATCTAATGAATTTTGTTGTTCATTATACAGGGTTCTCCGTGAGCTGTTTTACTGTCTTGCTCCCGACACAGTAAAATTTTCTCCGACACAGTAACGATTCAAATTTTATGCGTGCGACACAGTAAAAATTTTGCCGACACAGTAAAATCTGTGATAATTAGAAAATCAAAACGTAAAGTTCTCTAACTAAAACTTTAATTAAACAATTTTACCGTCTTTCAATTCTAAACGGTGGAGCTCTTAATTACAAGGGCTTCACCTTGCTAATCAATTACCTCCTAAACCCTCGCCGGACTTAAAGCATCAGGGAACACAGACAAATAATTTGTTTTCACACTTCCATAACAGTTAATTGGTAGTTGCAAAAAATACAGTGTTTTATTTTTTAAAAAAAATATTTAAATATGTCTTCTCTATAGAGCCACGGCTCTAGAATTATGTTACATGTAGCACTGACAGACAAACATTACATCGGTACGAAGTCATTTCATTGATGTAAATAAATTGCTTAAAATTTTCTACATGTTCAAGGAACTCTTAAAAGTATTTTTCCATTCTGATGTTCGGTAATTCGATCAGGACAACGGACAAGTAATCACGGCAAATTAACTTTCAAAAATATTAAGTACAAGTAGTTCGACAGTATCGACCAGAATTTCCTCTGCTTTTTAGGTCACCTGAGCCGAAGGCTCAAGTGAGCTTTTCTGATCACATTTTGTCCGGCGTCCGTCTGTCTGTCTGCAAACTTTTCACATTTTCAACTTCTTCTCAAGAACCGCTTGGCCAATTTCAACCAAATTTCCCACAAAGTATCCTTGGGTGAAGGGGATTCAAGTTTGTTCAAAAGAAGCGCCACGCCGTCATTCAAGGGGAGATACTGTATACAGGGAAATTTTCGCCCCCGTTTTATTTTCGCCCCTTTCGCCCTCTTCTTGATAGGGCGAATTTAAAACTGAGCGAATTCAAATTACACAGCATAATTTCTTAAACAGAACTATGAATGGGCGAATTTAAAACGGGGCAAAATTGTTTGCAAGTGCAAAAGGGCGAAAATAACACGGGGCGAAAATAACTTTGTATACAGTAATTGGGAATTAATGAAAATTTAGTGGCATATTTTAAAAAATCTTGACCCCCAGGGGTAGGGCGGGGCCAAAATGGCCGATCAAAGTTTTTAAAGATATATATAGGAAAATTCTTTAAAAATCATTTTCTAAAAAATAGCAAATCCATGATTGGTCATGGGACTACTTTTGGACTTAAACTTTACAATAAAAAGTCATTTTCTACTTTTTCCTACCCTTAGTGCTCAGGTGAGCGATGTGGCCCATGGGCCTCTTGTCATGTTTTTACTTTTATCAATTTGCACTACCATACCATTTGTGTAACGGATTATCGATTTTTAAAAAGCATGTGTATGTATTTTTGGTAATAATATTGAATAGTGATTCAGTTGCGAATTTTACCGCGAAAATATCGCGAATTTCTAATTTTATTGAATTGCGATCAATTGACCGGTAAATGTATTTCGGAAAAAAAACCGATCCGGATTTCAAATTTAGTTGTTTGTAACACTTCACAAACATGATAAACAATCATCTTATTCGATCTCCCGGCATTGGTTTTAAAAATTGTGTGATTTCAGTGGTCGGATATTTTATTTAATGATAATTACGTTTATGTGCAATTGCCAATGCCAATTTATTTTGACATAATAACTACCCAGGTAGCACAACAACGATATTAAAACGTTATAAAACGTTTTCAAAATGTTATAAAAACATTTTCTAAAACATTATTACAACGTTATTTTGTATGCTTTTTTAACCGTTATCATAACGCTTTTAAAAAACATTGTCCTGTAATGTTTTGAAAACGCTTTTGAAAACGTTTTCAAAACATTTTTAAAAACGTTTATAGAACATTTCTAACAAATATTTTAAAGCAATTAAAAATTTATTTATACAACATAAAATCATTGTGCTTCCTACAGTTTCAATAAGTTTATTCTTTGTCACTTATGTAATCCATGAACTGTTTGTAACATCCACACAGTCAATAACAGTCTTCTTCACATAGAAGATTTGTCACATTTAAATTAGAAAAAAAAAATCACAGTATCCTTCTTTATTTGAAAATCATCTGTTTGGCACTTGGACTTATTTGTTTCCTTCTGAAAAACATATCTAGATAATAACTTTAATAAACAAAATGAATATTCATTCTCACAAATTATTTGAGTAAACTAAATGTTTATTCATGCATTAGAAGATTTGAAAACTATACATAGTCATAAATCCGATAAATACCAGGAAAGTGCGTATATATGTTTTTGGCAACACTTCTATAAAATATATACTATTAGATAAATCTATGTATCTGTGTAATACATTCTTTTCAAGAAACTTCAAACATACCCTAAAGAATTCATAAATCCCTCCAGGATGGTGTGGAGCAAACCTCATTATCCCAATTCTTTCATTAAGTGTTATCTTTAAAAAGGTATATTTTATTCTATGCAAACAGCCGCTGTAAATGAAAAATGATATTCATTTTAAGAATAGTAAATTGGTAAATCTATATAAATACAAATTACTTTCCAATTTGAAAGAAGTATTTAACCACACACACACACACACACACACACACACACACACCCACACACACACACACACACACACACACACACACACACACACACACACACACACACACACACACACACACACACACACACACACACATACTCGATCTATATTTAAATTATGTTTTGAAGCTTTCAATTTAAAAATCTATCTTTAAGCCTGGGATGACAATACTAAAGTACACATTAATAAAGAAAACTCACAAGTCACAATACATATGTAAATACACAATCATGATAAACTTAAATGATCACAATCTTTTCTCAAAAACAACAAATAACCCATCCATTTTAAATATCAATGAAATGTACAATCATTTACCAAGAATGATTTAGACTTATACATTTTCTCAATACATGTATACACAATGCAATACTACTTTAAATTTAACATACCATAAAAGATGTAAAAAAAAAAATCCCCAAATCCTGCTCTTTGTCTTTCAAGAATGCTGACCGATTTTTCAAAATCCTGATAAGTTGACCTATATAGATCACGTGTACATAGTTTGCAGCAAGGAGCGGTTGTCGTCAAATATCTGGAGCGGAGCAAACGAGACTGATTCAAGAATTGGGATAGGATGCTAAATATCTAATATTTCTTTGATCGTTTCTTTGATTGTTCTTTTCTTCTAAATTTTATATAAAGACAGAAAGTTCGTGTGGTAACATATCATAACGATAAATAATAGTAAATAATAAAAATATTCTGTTGACTCACTGCATGTTGAATGTTGTCTGTCTGCATTAGGGTATATAATGATATTGCTTTTTGAAAATATAAACGATACACAAAATATTTTTTGCAGTCTAGCAGTAAAAAAGATTTTAATATTTATACCCATCGATAAGGTGGACCATTTATAAACAAAAGAATGATGTATAATCTACATGCATTTACGTATACGTGATGGATAGACACAGCATTACCGATGGCAAGATTATGTGTGTCCTGGTGCTGGAGGTTGGGGGTACATTGAAATGGCAGAAACTTACAATACTTGTAGAGAACATGAAGTAAAAAAATAAATATACATTTTTTTACTTCCCAAATTTTAGGTGGACATTCCTCAGGCGGGATGTCTCTCATAAACCCAGTACCATTAACCCTACTACTTGTATATTCACTATTTATTCAAGTCAGGTTTGAATTAATACCCTTATATTATATTCGTACTTTTAATTCTCTTCTTGGGCATACATGTCTGAGCAAGGCCATTTTCAAAATCGCACAGTGATCATGAGCTCTACATTTGTACGAGACTGGAACTGAATTGCTTTTAAATGAGTTTTGTTAATCATGGATGGAATGACAGCCTAGACTAACATAATGAATCTGGTTTTACTTTATGAAATATATTTTATTGTTTTAAAGGTATACATTTAGTATATAAATAAACATGCTATCTACACATATTTAATAAAAATTTCGAACAAAATTATTTTTTCTTAATTTCGATAAAAAATGCGAATAAATCAATGATAACTATATCATTCAGTATAATGTATAGATTTTGTCGGGTTGGGATGGAGGATGAAAATTAATAACAATTAATTGTTCATGGGTAAATATACAGTCAGTTAATTGCGACTGCATTATAATATTTCCTGACAACTGTGTTTGAACTGGCTGAGTCTTGAATTGTCAGACATTTTGTAGAAATGTAAACATGTTAGAAAATTAATTATACATGTATTATTTTTGAATATTAATTTAAAAAAAAATCTCCCTCTCGTTCAACTGATTTTGTTTTGAATTTTTTTTTTATTTGATGCATGTTTTAAAAAGTATGAATTCCACTCTGGTCTCGTTCCAGATTGTAAAGCCTTTATATTAATGTTCCGGAAATTAGAAGGACACTCAACCCCTACACTAAAGTGAAAATAAAACACAAGTTGCTGTCCTTAAAGAAAATGACTGCAATACATGTACGTGGACCTTATGCATGTGTTTCTAACTGAAATTCAATTAAAGAAAATTTCTAAGTGTAATGCGATTCAGGTAGGATTGTTCACATTTTCTTCAACGATCTGCCTACTTATCATTCATTATAGTCTCAAAGCAAAATATTTCAATTTTATCTCCGATTAGCCTTTAGTTTTGTCAGTTTGATTTTAAAGGCTATTTTGATAAATGTAACCCATAATGGCTGGGGCTTGACACATGTTCTGGATTTATACGGAAGAATATATTATGAGAAAACAGATAGATCTGATGGTACAGGTGTAGCACAGCTCTGTTGTACGCAGATTTTTTTTGGAGCCCCCCTCCCCACATTAAAAACTGTTGCTACAGACCTCTATCAAACGGTATTTGGATTCCTGAAATATCACTTTTTTGCGAGCCTTGATGCACAAAACTTATGACGGTGAAAACTTGTTCTATCTTTTAAAAAAGCTAGAACTACTCGTTGAATGACGGTTTTTATTCAAGTTGTTAAGTTACTTGTATCTATATGATCTATATATACTGCAAGTTCTTCCTACTTTTTAAAATGCTTGTTCCGTAGAATTAATGTTTAGGTTGTATATAAAAGTACGAGTGAGAGAGAAATTCTGATCCTCCACTGAAAATGTGTCCGCAGAATGGTGACTTCGCCGGTTTGTTAAGGCAGCACATGGATCAGAATTCGGCGAATTGATACTTTTTTATAACTATGTAACTCAAATAAATCGGAAAAGTCAATGACAAAGCTTTTGCTATTATTATGCATTCTATAAACTTCAATGGGACTAATACTACAGGAAGTACTCCACCACGACGTCATCATATGACGTCTATAATTAGCAAATATGCCTTAATGAAAAAGTGAAAAGTTCAACACTTCCCCTAGTAAAATTAATTAATTTTCAATTTGCAATAATAATTATTTAAAAACATCTCCGTACCCTGAAAAGTGCTGCTAGAATCTTATTGTCCTATCGCAGAAATAATTATTTTACATTTTCGGACGAAACCTTCCCAAAATTTTTACATTTTGTTCATAACAAAAAAAAAATTGCATCAGTTCCCGTAAACCATACGATTCTAGCAGCACTTTCCAAAAACAATAGAATAAGAACTTAAGATAGAAACAAAAATTAAGTTTCAAAGTATGCGGCGTAGTGTTGAACTTTGCATCTATTTCGTTACGAACGACATAGGAATGGCTGATCGGCAAGTAAACACCTTACCTGCTTTAATTTTACGAAGGAATTGTAAAATTTTATAAGCATACCTTATTCATAAGCTTTATTCCCACATAAATCACACATGATATTCATTCTAATTGCTATTAAACTCTGATTTCTTGTGTTTGTTTACATGAATTTTCGTTACGTTTCACTTTCACTCAGCTACTGCATGATCAACAGTTATGACGTCACGGGTTTTGTATTTAACCCCTGTGATAACTACAGAGACCCAGAAACGACAAAACTCCGTTCATATTATGCCTCTGTATATTTTCATTCATTTTTACGACCTTAAATCAATCTTAGATATCGATTTTAAGAAATTAATATCTCTAACCTTTACGTCATATAGCTTACTATGACGTCATGTCATATAGGCAAGTAGAATATTTGGTTGTAACCTTAACATACCTGCGTTAAAGGTACCTGTAATGTGACTGAAAGGCAACTGACAGTTGCTGAAAAGTATTTGCGATTCAGGGGATGAATGACCACTGAAACGTCAATGAACGCCACCTGAAGCTTTTAGTTTTTACTGAAAGGTCTTGTTTCTTCCTGTAATATTTCTGCTGTTTCTTGTAGACGTTCAAACTGTTCTTGTTCATATTGGCTCTGGGCCGGCTTTAGGGCATTTGTTAACTGGCACTTTGCTTGCTTGTAGTCTATGTATGAAGCGTGTTCCTTGCCTCGGGGTTTGCTGTTGTCTACCCAGAATTTCATTTTCTCTCTATTCTTGATATATATGTATGTAGTTCCTTGACATTTCCATAATTCCAGTACGGTTTTAGGTAAGGACGGTAACGTTTTACTGGTAAAGAAAGTTAAGCATCTGTTAGGGATCTTGTTATCCTATCAAAGTACTCTCCAATGCCGACAGCTGAACATTCATCAAGTGTAAAGCTATCAGTAATTTCTCTAATTAACTGCCTTTATGTACATGCATCATCATCTGATACTTTGCTCCAGTTGATACTAAAATCTTCACCATGGGTTTTCGTTCCTCCAGGTAATATACCTTCGAGCGAGATGTCAACAATAATCGGAAGATGGTCTGAACAGTTTAGATAGTGGTCCTCAATTATTCCTGCGGTCCTTACAAAGTCAAGTTTATCCTGTGCAACTAGCACAATGTCTATCAAAGGCGTTTGCTCTCCGTTGTGAGCAACATCGGAGTAAGATGGACCAGTACTATTACTTGGCTTGTCAACGACTCAAGTCTACGTTCATTCATAAAATCCTTGATGATTCGCCCACGCTCGTTGGATTTGACGCGATTTTTGTCTCCATATTCATTTGATAAACGAGCATTGATGTCACCGAGAATATAACAGGTTGAACTATAAGCGTCATACAGTTTTTCTACATGTTCTAGCACTATTCTGTATTTTTCTAACTTGAGTTAGTTGAAGGTAAATGTAACAGGACACCGATTATATGAATTTCAGTGTTCTTGCATCCACCGACGGCGACAACCACACGATCATTACAAACACTTTCGACTGGGAACACAGGTAAGCAATTTCGCCACAAAATCGAAATATACTGACACGCAAAAGAAACGCAACACCCTACTTTAGGGGGAAATAATTATGTAAAGTAAATAATTTTGTATCTTAAAATTATGAATATCTTCAATTAGGTAAAGGTCGGTAATTTTACGGTTGAACGATTTCCATACCATAACCGGAAGTCAAGTTTGAGTCTGCTTAACAGAAATCAAAAATTGCATGCTTAAGAAAACATTTGACAATATTATGGAGTTTTAAGGGTTTTTTTCTGTTCATCATAAGTAATGGAGCAATATTTCAAAAAATAAACTCTCCTTTCGCTTCCCGTAACGATGCTAAGGCTACTTGAAAATGGCTTCTGTACGTATTTCCATTGTTCTAGCTGGAAAATTTCAATGTAAAGGTGATGGAGAGTTGCTGATGCGAAATTTCACTACATTACGCCTCAAAAAGGTCTTACGTATCATATACATTAAGGACAGTCCTTGTACCGGAAGTCCAGGGGTGGCTACATTGCTCTAAGTTAGAGAAAATTCGACCTAATAATCTGGAAAACAGGCATTTAGAAATACCAAAGAATAATTCCTTCGCTCAGATCTCGATATTAATGAACCTATTGTATCGTAAAAATTAAGCTGCAATTGTTGTTTAGGACAGTCTTGTACGTTTTACCTGAATGGCTGGGAGGAGGATGTTTTAACAGTCATATTTTACTTAGTAAAGTAAACAGATAAACAAACAACATTTTTATAAAATCTCTGATGTTCTGAAAAGAGAGTTTAGTATTACTTTATTCGCTTTTGAAAATCATAAGATAAAAAATCAAACATTTGTAGATTACTGCTTGTTGCGTTTCTTTTGCGTGTCAGTATATCTCCAAAACCTTCCGAACGGGTTCGTTTTTTTCTAGCTCAATGGACATACGCTTATCACAAATACCGTATGCATTAAGAGTAGAGTCAATAGAGTCTAGAAAATGCATTTGCTCTGGAAGAAGCAAGTGCTCTTCGGCAAAAAATGTTAATGTCGTTCAAAAGTTTAAACAGATATGGGGTAACGTACATGATACCTCTGGGGTTCCATGATTTCATACGCAACATTACCTGGATACTCGCCAAGGGGTATATACAGGTAATAGCTGTGAGACAATTAACCATTACAAGTATATGTATTGTGATTTCGTTCGCGCGAGTACTGGAAATCAGAAAAAGGAATGTTGATAATTACACAAGTATACAAAAAGTTGTTCTAGTAGTAAAAAATGCCATGAATTTTTCTTTCATGCTTTTGTCTTAACACATGAGTTAGAAACAAAATACTTTCAGTTGTTATTAATTTCCTTAAGAACAGATATATGCCTTTTTTTTCTTTTTTAAAAAAAAAAAATAATGTTTTAAAATAAAAAGGTTTAAATTTAGAGCAACCTGCTATACAGGATATAAGTATATCCCCGCTTGAAAAGTGGGAGGGTATACTGTAATCTGTATGTCCGTCCGTCCGTCTATGCGTCCGTCCGTCTGTCTGTTGTTACGCTCTTGGGCACCCATCTCTTATCCGCAACATCTCTTATACCCCTGAATGAAATATAATGAAACTTTCACTGAATCTTTATAACATATTTCCATTGTGCACCCCCTATTTCACTTTTTGATCCGACACATATTTTGGGTTTCTAGGCCACAGCAAAACATGACTTTACCATTATAACCATACGTGAGGCGGGTGTATCATTTAGTGAGCTCATTGCTCACAGTACCTCTAGTTTTACAAGTAATTACAAGTAATTAAAAAAATATACCACGTTTAGGAAAACAAAAATCAAAGCTGTTTATAACTCTTAAAAATCTATTCAATGATTTATTAAACGATCATGAAATATATTTTTCTATCATTTCGCCTTTACATAAGTAATTTGATCAGTTATTCGTGCTTTGTTTAATGAAAGGATGTATTCTTTATCAAAAAGTTAAACAAACACAATTTATTTATTTTTTAAAAAAGTTTAAGTATGTTTTATAATATAGGAAACTTTTCTTTAATTATGATTTTTTTTAGTATGTTTAAGATATAAAAGCTGTATTGGCTGACCGATAAATAAAAAGCCATACACATCATATAAAAACACTTTAGGTTCTCTACGCCTCTGCACATGATTTGAAGAAAGTTTACGGGAAACAGACGTTTTAAAATGGTGTACAATTCCTATACCACATGCATGGTGATACATTATTCGAGATTTTATCAGTGTAAAAGTTAACTGACTTAAAGTTTATAATGGTGACAATTTCATTAATGATCTGAGCAAGCTCCGTCCATTTTATGAATTATCGCGCCCACTACAACATCTTTCTGGGACCACCACTGCAGGATTGCTATGAGACTGCTTTGGTACCACTGAAGAACTTCTATGGGAATTCTGTGGTACCACTGGAGGACTTCTATGGGTCTGCTTTGGTACCACTGAAGGACATCTATGGGAATGCTGTGGTACCACTGAAGGACATCTATGGGAATGCTTTGGTACCACTGAAGGACTTCTATGGGACTGCTTTGGTACCACTGGAGGACTTCTATGGGAATGCTTTGGTACCACTATTATACTCCTTTTTGTGAGTGTTTGTATTAATTAGACTGTATTTTGGTAAGGAAAGAAAAATATACATATAGACTTAAAAAATTGTTTGAGATATTGATCGACAAATTTAATGCTGTGTAATACATCTAAGCTCTTTACACGTAAAGCATTTAACTGTGTTGTGATCTTGAAAAAAAATGCTATAGATACAAAAATAAAATATCTAGTGTTCTATGAAATGTTCTTCGTGCATGGATGCTTTATTCAATAGTCCAGGAAAATAATTTACATTTTTTACATTTAAAGCAATCATTATCATGTGTTTAAATAATTAATGCTTTAGATACAGCACGAAAGAACAAATGACAATTGTATCAAAATTAATATTTTACTGCTGGTGAAGTGTGTATAAAAGAGCGCTATTAAATTGCAATGAATTATGAATTGATGAATATAACGAACAATAAAAGACGTCGTCAATAAGTCCATTCAAACAAATACCTTTACAGCGGAACAAGTATGCATCAGTGTTTGAATAAGATGCTAATTATTTCATATTTTTAAAAAAAAAAGGTAAGGTAAGGGTACAACTATTGTTTTTATAGAAGTTCAATACAAAAGTGAAATATCATGAATTCACTTAATCAGAAAGTGAACTGATAACAACGCCATAACGTCTAACTGCTGTATAGGAAAATGATCAGATATGGCGTTCTTGTCTGTGTTTTTCTGATTGTCTTTAGAAAATTCTTGTGTTCTTTTATCTTTGAAGGACACCTGATAAGAAATATTACTTTTGACAACACTTTGCCAACCCAGACTATTTACTATATAAAGATTTACGAAGGAGTTGGTCTGATAGAGTGCAGTTTACAATGCTTTGTGCTAAAGCCAGCATGTGTCGCTGTCTTGTACAGCAAGAGATTATCATCTTGTAAGCTCTTGAATAGTTATCTGACCGAATTATCGATAAATAGGACAAGTGCAGAAGTAGGATGGGAATATTGGTTTAAGAATAATTGTAAGTATTTGTAAAGTATATTTATATGTTATTTATTTAGGTGATAGGATCTTGACTATGAATTTAATTTTCCCTTAAATAAGAATATTTTGGTCATAGCTTTTAAATAGTTGGTACTAATTTGTTCAAGAAATGATTTTATTAAAACAGGACTCTGATACAATGTTATGTTTGAAAATTAATACAGATTTCAACTAAAAAAAACTTCTCATCTGAACTTGAAATCCATAAAAAAGTTTTAATTTGATATCAGATATTAATTGTTATGAATGTTATAAAAGATTCAAAGTAAATTGGGGCATACAATTTCGACAATTTTTTATAGGGCATTTACCTCCCTTGTATTTAGAAATATTACTGTACAGTACCTCTTTTTGGAAGTATAAAATATTTTTGTATTTAAATACAACTGCACCTGCTAAAACTTATGCTTAAGGGCTTAATTTTTTTGTTTATATACCCTGCATACATTAACAAACTTAAAAATATTTTTTATTATAAACTTTCTTTCAACTGCAAATTTATAAAACATCATTTCCATTGATGACAAAGAATGAATCTCTTTATCAGTTTGCCCTGCTGAATGGGTACCCTTTGATGGACATTGCTATTTTCTAAGCAACACAAGGATGAACTGGACCGATGCTAAGGTAAATGATATGTTTATTCATTATTTTGCGACTTGTACCTGTAAATAAATTTGAATTCAATTTTAATTAGATTTATTTAATGATTTTTGGAAATCAAAAACTTAGTTTTTTGTATCGTGATTGTTTTCACCTGCAATATGATCTCTTCTAACATATGTAACCCTTTGGTTAAAGACCTTAAATAGTTGTCATTAAATAGCTGACACTTGTAACATAGACAGTGTGTCTTTGGATATGAAATGAATATATAATTCATTAATCATATGTTAATGATTCCTGAAAAAATCTAATTTATTCAGAGGACGTTTATATAAATTAATTAAAAATTGAATTAGAAAAATATATATATATACATGTATACGTTAAAAACTATTTCACGCATTCTTTTTATAAAGAAAAGAAACAGTGCACAGCTTTTAGATTAAACCCAAAATTTGATGCACGGAATGCAACCTTTTAGCCGTAATTCCATTTGGCAGGGTTTATATCTTCGTTTACTTAGAGGACTCTAAGGTAGTTTTGCGTTTGTATTTTTTTTGTTTTTAGAAAATGTGTATGGGAAAACAAATAATATAAAGAATCAAACAATCAATTAAAATTACTACAGACCCTGATACGCTCAACTACCCCATACGCATGCTGCGCGAATGGTACACGTTCCCTACACGTTTTACACAATATGCAACATGGTTTGCACGAAACGCTTCCACATTTGTACGAAGCGCTGCACGGTTTGCACGAAACGCTGCACTGATCAAACGAATTTTTACACGGTTTGCACGAAACGAAGAGGCACACGAAAGTCACATGCATTTTGGGATAGTAGCACGTCCCAAAACATGTATAATAACTTGAAAGAAAAAGTTTGCTAATAATTAACAATTGATCTTTATGAATCTAAACTTCAACTTATTTTGTTCCTGTATATTTATGTACATTGTACCTATCCGTCTGTCAGTAGCTTTTAAAATAATGTTACGAAAAGCTTTTTTAAAAACAAAAGATGCAATTTCATTGAATTTTATTTATAAGTAACACACGCTAGTATCAAAGGGTGCATAGTTAATTATTCTGCACTTAAAAACCTAAATGCATATAAAAATAATCATATAAAAATAATTATAGTAAAATAAAGTTAATATTTTGTGTTGTGTAAAGAACTATATGCAGTATATTGCAAATGTTTGCCCCACAAAAGTCAAATTTTGAAAAATGCTTGAAATGTGCTGAATTTTATAAATAGTCTGAGAAACAAATATTAACAGAACACATTATACTTTCAAAGCAGTTTATTGACACTTTCTGGTTTTATGACGTCACAAACCAGTCCGAATTTATATCATTTTTAGAAACAGTACAAAATGGACAAAATTTCAACAATTTTAGTTTTAAAATTTATAGAGGGCAAGTTTGCTCAGGAACAATATTTACATATTATATTGATATTATCAATCTACATATATCAAAATTTTGAGCCTGATTAGACCTGCGCTTTGTGACTTTTACTTTTATCGACGTAAAATATACATTTTTCTGTAAAGATCATGAAAATTTTAAATTTACGTCATTTAAGTAACGTTATTTCAATCATATGACGTCATGGCGTATGAAAATATTCAGTGCTTTTAAGTTAGCATATATTTTCCACTGTTTAAAAATATCGCAAGTGAGTTATGGCTACATATGGAGGTTTCTATGCAAAAATATCTAATTAGATTCCATAATTGCTCTACCTACTGCACAGAAAATGTTAAGACTTGTTTTCTAATAAAATTTTGATACCTACGACATGCAATAGCCAGTACACATTATGACGTCATATTATGATGTCATCGACCTCTGCTATACAAGTTTATAAGAAACATCAACAAAATCGCTTCGGCGCAAGGGCATACCTTACTTTGTTTTACAGAAACAAGGTTTAAAAAGACACAGAATATTCAAAGGATTTAAGATATTGCTGCACAAATGTCGGCACTGCACTTGTTTAGTTACTATTCATGCAACTTTAAGTTTGAACAGGGTAAGTATTCACAGTCCAGTGTAATTTTTCTAAAATTTTTATCGATTGAGAAAGTGCATAGGATTTGTGCAGCAATTTTATTAATCTTAAGAATATTCTCCTTAATATTATACATTGTTTATTTTAAATTATATAGGATATGTTCTTGCGCCGACGTGATTCTCTTGATGTGATTTATTACCTTGAATGGGAAAGAACAATGACGTCGTAATATGACGTCATAATGTGCACTTGCATTAATAAACTGTGGGTACTAAGTAATCAATTTCAACTTTCTCTGTACATAAAATATACAACTTATGAGTTTTACTAGCTCATTTGCATAAAAATATCCATATTTAGCCTTAACTCACTTGCGATTATTAAATATTTCTCGTTGAAAGTTTGAATTGGGGGGGGATATTAGTTATTAAAGAATAAAGCTCTTATAATTGTCTTTTGAATAACTCTTTTAAATTATTAAATTTACTGTAAACCAACTTTTCTTCGCGACGACTTTATTTCACGATTTAGCAAGGGTAAACTACATCGCGACGATTAATTTTTGCGATCAAGCCTTTTTGGATCGTTAATTTATAGACGAATAACACTTAAAGGCCCGGTTCGCGACGAGAAATATTCGCGATGACGAGGGTCTCGCGAACTCCGCGAAACTTTCTCGCACGCGGATAAAAGTTGGTTTACAGTATGAAAAACTTATTTGTACAATTTACGAATTTTAAAATCTAGGCACAATGTGAACTTCAAGGAGCTTACCTTGTTGAGGTAGAAACCATGGCAGAAAATACATGGATTCAAGAGACGCTTATTTTACCTTGGAATACAAGTAAGATTTCTTTTCTTTAGTCTAAAATCTTTTAATTGAAAATAATAACTATTTTAGACCAAAAAAAGGCATTTGTACCGAAAATGAGAAAATCACATTAAATAAATACAGTTAATAATTAAAAGGTAGATTTCCATAGTTTTCAGACCAATCCTTTATCGATGAAATACGGTTCACGGTAGCTCAGTCGGTAGAGTGCTCGCTCCGTGATCGGGAGGTCTTGAGTTCATATCTTGGCCGCGACTAACCTAGTCGTTAAAATGTGTAGCAACTGTTCCTTCGCCATGCGCTCAGCAGTTTGAAGTGAAAGTTGCGGGTCCTTTGGATGAGACCTTAAAAACCGAGGCCCCGTGTCAGCGGCAGGCGTTGGCACGATAAAGATCCCTCACTGCTCAATGGCCCTGAGTGCCGAGTAAAGGTCAAAATTTGAAGCCCTTCACCGGCATACGGTGACGTCTCAATATGAGTGAAAAATTCTCGAGAGGGACGGTAAACAATATACAATCAATCAATCAATCAATCATAGATGAAAATGGGCTTTGCATACACAATGAACAAAATGCTTTTTTCTGAATTTTTAGTTTGTATAAATACATTTTCAAAAAATGATCTTTTATCATTTATTCCGACATTAAATCACTTATAAGCAGTTCAAAAGAATTGCTTACTAATGAGTTTTCCCATTTTCCCACTCATGGTGGTAAATTTAGACTTACGGTCAGCAAATAATCATGTCTTATTATGTAGACCCTACAAAAATCCTTTATCACCTACGTACTCTAAAAATGCTAATGTTTCAAAATATTCAAATGCAATATTCATTATGGATATTTGAGGAAAGGGTGGATATAGGCCTTACCTGTTGCCCAATATTTATTGTATTACTAGCATTCAATAAAATATATCTAAAGTATAGATACTGACCTTTTCATGAGGCTGAAATTTAAAAATTTCAAAAATTGACTCAGATTAGCTCAGCTGTCTAAACGTTATGAAAACATGATCCGTTATTCATTCGTTATTTCACTCCACTGACCCAACTGGTCTGTTATTTTAAGTTGGCTGTCCCAATTGGTTTGTTACATTTAGTACAGTGTCCCAATTGGTGACATTTTAGTCCACTGTCCCGATTGGTTTGTTATTTTTAGTAGACTGTCCCAATTGGTTTGTTATTTTTAGTAGACTGCCCCAATTGGTTTGTTATTTTTAGTGGAGTGTGACATTTGGTATCAATGCTGTAAGACCTGGATCGGAGCAGCAGACATGGATAAGGAAGGCCATTTTACCTGGAATCGCAGAACCTCAGTCGATTTTACAAACTGGTACAAAGGTCAGCCTGATGACATAAAGGGAAAAGATTGTGTTCAATTCTGCTCAAACGGATTCTGGGACGATACCGAATGCAGAAGAAATAAGTTTTTCATCTGTGAGAAAGAGCTCGATTTCTAACAGATGAATTTTTCGATTTCTTAGAACTATTTTTTAATATGTCATTGGAAAGATTGTCGTTTGTCTGGCAAAAATTTCATATTTTTTTTATTCAGGTGAATGATGTTAATGTTTTAAGGTTATAGCATGTAAAATCAGTGTGTATAAATTATAAAAGCTGAAGCTAAGGAACCTGGAACACTCTCAAAATTCGATAAAAAGTACTATTGTGTACAAGGGCTTGGGGTTTAGTGATTCAAAAGCGTCGGAAAAGTTAAGAAAAATAAACAGACAGAAATTTAATTTCCTCATATTCTGAAAAAGTGTACAAAGATTGTCAATTTTCAAAGCCATTATTTTATATTTGATATACAGCGTCTGTATGTCCGTCCGTCTAGCTGTCCCTCCGTCTGTCTGTCCCTTCGTAATACATTTTCTTTGCAGTTTCCTCAGCAACTACTCATTTCAGATGCTTGAAATTTTAACACAATCTTCTCTGATGCATGGCATATGTTTGGATTAATTTTTATTCAAATCTGATATCAACTTCCTGTTTATTTTCGTCGCAATATTCTCAGCAACTACTCAACTAATCTTTACACCGGCATTCAGGTATATCTTAGATGAAAGCAATATGAGCTGCATTTTTGAGAATTTTATTTTGTTGGTAAAATGTGTTATGATTAATTTGTATGCAATCTAAACCCTTATGATCAAGAAGACCAAAATAAAGTTTTAAAATGTTTCAGAAGAAATATTTCTGTACAACCGAATATACAGTATTACATAGGAAATCATTATTGTAGAGGACGACAATAATTCAATTTTGCTTCAATCAAAGCTTATAAAAAGTTCTTCTATATAGCAAATATGAACAACAGATGTTTATAAACGTTCTATTTTCCTGTCATTGAAATAATTGATTACAAATTTGAAATATTTTTTTCTGATGTCAAACATGCAGCTCATATTGCTTGTAATAAAAAGTAAGTGATTTATAAAACAAATAATTACAATTACATGTATTCATGATTTACTCCTAAGCTTTTCTTACATGATATTCATGAAAAGACTACCAAATCAGTTCTGTTTATTTTACTGTTTACGGCTAGATATTCGGATTTACAACTAAAAGATGAAATCCGCTGATATATAAGTTGTACCAATTAAATATTTATAGAACCATTTTATTAAAAAATAATAATAATAAAACCCAGTCATATTTTTCAGATGTCATTAAGCCGTGACTCAACATGTACATATAGCAAAACAGGTTTTCAGTTGCCATGCACTCGGAGCCTGTGATCGCTGTTGTAAATGACCTTGATCACAGTTGAAAGGCGGAAAGAAGATTCCAATATATACATTTTTAAGGGGTGTATCTGTGCACACATTTAACAAAGGATTTTAAAAAATAATAGAAAATTAAGCATTTATTTAAACTAACATTAGATTGAAAGTTACAACAAAAAATGAAAGACTGTTCTAGTAAATTTTAATTTAACCCCACCCCCCGACCCCACAGTTTCTAAACATGTTATCGTCAGTGAATGTGAATTAAAATTATAAATTCCATTTATTTGACAATAATGAGCAACAAGTTTTTTGTAGTAAAGAGTATTAAATGACACATCGTTTCAAAACTTTCTTTCGCGTACTTTAAATTTAAAGACAAGAGCGGAGTCCCGATATATTTTTGCTTTAAATTAAAAGAAAAATAATACCGGATTTTTGCTTTCTTTCTTTGAGAAAAAAATTAAGAAGCCATGATCGTGTTGATAGTATATGGAATTCAATGTGTTGTATATACTAGTAGTTGAATAATTTGAACACATTTTCTTTAGAAGGAAAAGAAAACAAACAAATATATATTATACATTACCGTGTAATTTCATTCATTGTTGTTCCATTTTTTCTTGTTTTTACTCCGAAAATATCACAAGCATAACTAATTCAATAACAAAATATTAATACAATTTGACGTCCTGAACCATCAATAGCCATATTTAAAATGAAATGACTTCCGAATGAATCCTACACGATTCTTGCACGAAAGTCACAAGTTTCTCACACGCTTCTCGCACACTCGCTACACGGTTTGCACGAAACGCTTTGAAGCTTACACGAAACGCTGCACGGTTTACACGAAACGCTACACGGTTTGCACGAAACGGAAAGCGCACAAAAGTCACACGCTTTTTTGGGGTAGTAGCACGTCTCAGGGTTTGTATAAAATATGATTAACTTGCTAGACGATCCCTGACTTGTCCAGATCAAAGAACTTTTAGAAAAGTGAAACTTAAAGGGTCAGGGATGAGCAAAATTCTAGGGTTATGGACACAAGCACTTCGAATCCGCGAAAGTTAACAGACGAGTATACTTTTGAAAATGCATAGAAACATGTATACTTTTTAAAGGTCACATCTTTAATTTTGTACCATATGTTACTTACAATGAAAAAGTGTTTATATCATTTGTACCGTTCATGTAATTTTAAGGGACAGAAATAAAGGAAAATTTACTATAGGTTTATACAGGAAAATATCAAATTTTTTCACTTTAAAGCAATTACTAGTATACAAAAGCACAGTAGACATTTTGCTATGATTTATGATGAATAATACAATAAAGTACACAATAAAGTACATGATATGCAAGAAACACAAAATTCTACCACCTTGTTTCTAGAGGAAAGATCTCAAACCCTCAGAATAAAAGAAAATTCTCAGTTATAAAAGAGAACTACAAAATAGATATGACAGATAGAAACTGCAGTTTATACAAAATAAGATATCTTTTCTTAAGGTATCTTATATTTTAAGTAGAATTAATGGGATATTGAGTTTTTACTCCTTAATTCTATTTAAAATATAAGATACATTGTACTTCAGTCGATGCGAATGTTTTTAAGTGTCTACATGCAATCCATTTAGTCAAAATACTAATCCACATGTATTGCTTATTTTGCAAGCATAAATATTGTTGAGAGAAACGGAAATATTGAAATCCCACTGTGTTATAAGGGACGTTTAATAAAAATACAAGTGAACACAGGTGAACAAGCCATAGTGAGTGGGTATTACAGAAACGTAGGGTGTTTATTGAAATTGTCACTCTCTATTATCGGATATTATTATACCTCATTATAATTATTCTTCACAATACATTACCTGATTGGTTCTACATTAGCATTTGATCGGCCATAAACTTATATTTCACGGTCGTCGGCATGCTTTTCATCATATTCCACCTCTTCAGATATCTAGTGTTTCTTTCTGCAATAGTTATCGTTCTTTGAAAACTCCCAAGAGGAGTAGAAGTCGCAAAAGCCTGGTTTACGTAACAAAATTGCTGATTTGTAATGTGTAATGTGTCAAAGGTTTCAGTAACTTTACCTTAAAAAAATGAAAGTGAGTTTAATTTATGATAATTTTCATATTCATAGTAGTAAACCCACCAATTCTACTTGGGGTGATAGGGGTGACGTCACAATACCCTATATCACGGACCAATCCGAAAATCCATATCACGTATCGACTTGATTATTTTTTATAAATTCATAATGAATAATTCTTTGAGATCTTCAATTTTTTACCGTTCACGGTAGCTCAGTCCGTAGAGCGCTCGCTCCGTGATCGGGAGGTCGTGAGTTCGTATCTCGGCGGCAACTGACCTAGTCGTTAAAATTGGTAGCAACTGTTCCTTCGCCATGTGCTCGGCACTTTAAAGTGAAAGTTGCGGGTCCTTCGGATAAGACCTTCAAAACCGAGGCCCCGTGTCAGCGGCAGGCGTTGGCACGATAAAGATCCCTCACTGCTCAATGGCCCTGAGTGCCGAGTAAAGGTCAAAATTTTAAGCCCTTCACTGGCATACGGTGACGTCTCCATATGAGTGAAAAATTCTCGAGAGGGACTTTAAACAATATGCAATCAATCAATCAATCTTCAATTTTTTTTTAAATCGATCTTATCAAGAAAATAATAATTATCCAAGAAGTGTTCTGATAACAAAGGTGTTTGCCACCAACTAATCATAATCACTTTTCTATACTTTGTTCATGTTCTAAATATATGTAACATGCTCTGTCAATAACTTGAAAAGAACACCTTGTGCAAGAAAAATATCTTTATCCAACGACGAACAAATATATATATATATATATATATATATATATATATATATATATATATATATATATATATATATATATATATATATATATATATATAAAGCACTAAAAATGACCAACGACACGAACAATAAAAATTGTCAAATTTTCGGGACGCCCCGAAAATTTGACAATTTTTATTGTTCGTGTCGTTGGTCATTTTTAGTGCTTTATATAAATTTCCATCCGTGACCTTGTATCTACTTGGTAGATCCGACACTTAGGATATACAGTGTTGTTGGTTTTTTTGTGCTTTTTATATATATATATATATATATATATATATATATATATATATATATATATATATATATATATATATATATATATATATATATATATATATTTAATATTTAGGAAAACCAATATGCATACTTTTTCACTCAATTTAAAAAAACCCGACAACCCTGTTTAATATTTGTAAAATACAACAGTTATGCGTTTAAAATAAATTTACTATTTATTTTCTCGCAATAGTCATTTAAGTTTTTTCCCCAGTGTCATAAAAGGCCCTTACGTCTGTTAAGCATACATGTACCAGTGTTGAAATATGCTAAATTCATAATTAAAAATTACGAAATAAACAATTATGAAGAGAGAAAATTAGGGAATATAAATATAAGCATTGGATTCTTATTTTTGTATGTATCGGTCAAATATCGGTAAATTCTGAAAAGTATTATTAACAATGACAAATAATTTTTAGCAGACACAAAATATCAAGATGAGAAATAAACCATTTTTTAAAGAGATATAATCCAGATAAATAGTAATTACCACTTACAGTTCACAGAAAAATCATGAAAATGGGTCTAAAAACGCCACAGACTAGACCGAACTAAGGAAAGTTCAGACCCATAAAGGAAAAATAAATGGCAACACAACTCAAACATAAATCATACCAAAAGTGAGTAAAATTTACATAACTGTTCTGTACATTTCAAAAACGGGAATAACCATAAGTCCCGTAATGCCATATAACGACTTTCTCATAAGATAAACTTGAAAAGATACTGTTTCTATGAATCTTTGGAATTCAATTTTGATAACAAATTCAATTCACCAGTGTTTTAAGAGGGATAGACATATGCCCCCATCACAACAAAATCAGGTTACTGTACCAGTGTATTCTTTCTGTGGGTTCAAATGACTCTGTATAAGGTTCGATAAGGGATAAACATATGCCCTGATAGTCACAAAGAATCACATTCTTCGCTGTTTTTTACAACGTTTCCATACGTGTGGCCTTTAGTAGAGACTACCTAATGCAATGTTTCATATGAAGGATAGACATATGTTCCCATATTAAAACAAATCTAACACTGAAAACTTCCTCACTGTTTTTGAAGTTTATATGCGCGCAGCCTTGTCAATTACCAGGTTAGGTATAAACAAATGACTTAAGCACTAATGTTCTAGATAAGGGATAAACATATGCCCCCATACGTTTGTATTCCTAAAAATCACTTCAAAGCCAAGATCCTTAACAAATAACAAAACAAAATCTCCCTCAAAGTTCCATTTCTACTCAAGCATATATCAGCATGGTGTCACATGTCTTCTGTAATATTTGAATGCATCTGTTTTCCATCTACCCAGGAATCTAAACCGGGACGGGTTTAAACTCTGAAATTACTACCTGAAACCGGTAGTAATACCGAAACAAACAAATTGGCAAACATTCTTCGAGCGAAAATCCTTCACAGAAAAAAGGATTTATCTGGAATTCATTAAATACATGCCTGGACATCAAATAAAAAAAAAACAATGGAAAAAAAATCGCCATCTGTTGGGTAAAATCTTAAACTAAAATAAAAAAAAAACTCAAACGGGTTTAAACTTGGCAAGTACAAAAGACTGCCTGAATCTTGTACTTAGGATTTACCTAAAGTACTTTAAAAATCTAAATATTTTAGTAAGCAACTTACACCGAAACAAAAGTATTTGCTGACATTTTTTTCAAACAAATTTCCTTCGCAGAAAAAAAAGCTGGAATGCATTAAAATACATTCCTAGATATCAAATAAAAATTGAATATCTATTTTGTCGCTGAAATTAATGCTCCCCTTATACTCCTATATAAATATACATTCCCCTATCTGTTCACATGAACTCTGTAGTGAACATATTTATGACTAAATTCTTCTTCACGGAGGGAAACAAAATAATTTCAATGTTCCCAAAACACACAGTAACCAAGTGATGACAATGCACCTCTCAATATTGCGTTTACTCTGCAATATAATTGTTCCCAAAAGGAACACAAAAACGTGGCAATAATTTACAAATAATTATTTTAGCAACTTTATTGCGGCAATGGATTACCGATACCACAGTTTCTGCAGCTAACAATGTAGCGTCGGTACTAGGACTAATATCGTTCTCCCCAATCATTAAAACAAGTATATCTGGACGTAAGGCAAAAACGGTCTCAATATCCTTAGATAACACATCACGAACCTTCCTTCCACCCACACCCTTAGGCAAAACGGAATGCATTTCTCAAAGATCAAAGCTTGCAGAATATTTAATGTATCAAAAATTCGTGAAAACGACGCACAATTGAGTGCCAATTGCAAAGAATGACAACTGAAGTTTTGCCCATTTAAGACATAATTTGATAACTTTACTCGCCAAATTCTTGATAAGATAAATAACAAACTTTAAAAAAAAACCCGTCCGTCCTCCAAGGATGTAGATGGGGAAAAGGCAGACTTGCGCACCGCGTGTCCGGAATTTATTTTCTAGATTTTGATTGGTCAATCACTGCATCTCTTAAGACATGAAACAAAATGACCATTATGAAACACAGCTATCGATATTTTAGACTTTCATATTCAAAGAGGACACTAATTGATTACAATAATAAAAAAATTAAGTTTACTTAAATTTATTAATCAACTGTCTTAACTTTTTTTAAAAAGCCTTTTTATCACGTTATTTCACACTGCATCAACTTATCATTACATCAGGTTCGTAGGTAACGCATCAAATCATATTTAAAAAATTATAAGCATGGGGCCTTTTTTTTTAGTCATTGACAATTGTGCATGCTTTTTTGCAATGTTCTCATTTGTGTGAATAAATTAAATATTGTTTGAAAACACAAGTACACGAGAACTCACTGCATCAATGGTGTCATTCACACTGACATTTACTGCAATGCACATTGCAGTATGATATGTGGGTTTTGTCTTGTTTTTTCTTCATTCTCGAGAAGATGAGTCAAAAGTGTATATTGTTCAGATTTTACATCTTCATTACTCGACTGGCTAACCTTTGATAATGATGCAAATAAATTACGTGTACTAAGAAGACATTACGTACTGAACATAGAGAACAAGTGGCTGCCCGGAACGTTCTCAATTTTGTTGTACTTACTTGAAAATCATGATGCACAACTTGATCTTGTCGTGAAAGATGTACCGAAAAACGAATTGCCCGGACAGTTGTTGTAAGGAACCAAACAGCATAGATCAGTAAACTTTCCGCAGACAAAGACAACAGAATAAAGCGTATTTCTTTTTTAAAAAATGGACCGTCTCTTTCTAACAACACGGGGACGGAAAACGGTCAGGGTGTGTCGTAAGCTCCAAATGTCGGAAGAATACTTGAAAAGTCAATGTTGAATATTCTTTTTCATAATTTTATTGAAAATTTTATTATTTGTCTATCAAATCATTGTTTGTGATCCATTAAATTACTTAAACAACAAACTGAGACGTACGAAATCAGCAGTGATCAGCCCGTTTTAGGCAGTTAGAATTGTGCGGTAGAAATGATTTTGTCACATTCAAATCACCTTAAATTTCGAAAATATCTTTTCCTTTTTACTGCACACATCCTTATCTAATGTAAAAAAAGAAGGCGCCAATTCTATATCTTTATTGGAAAACGGCGTTCCTAAAGCAGAAAACTCTAGTTGTGATGGTTACACATGCTCTTTCTGAGTAAGGATATCCTTATTCCTTATCGAACCATTCTAGCTCTAAGATTAGGTCTTTCTGACAAATGGACTGTTCCTGTCGTAAAAAGTTACTTGCATGGTGAAAATATAAGATCCCATAAAATATTTTAGTTTCCCTATACAGAATGCTACGGAACATGTCAAGTGACTGCTTGGATCACGTGATTCGCGCATGGACAGAACGACAGGAGATGTGCATTAAATGTAGAAAAGTCTCCTTTAAAAATTAATGAATTTTGAAACCTTGTTTCATTGTGTTTTAGCAGTTATAAATTAGTCTGCGAACGTTTGATCACACCTGGTAACCCTATGGTTTATGTAACTGTATTTTGGGAAAGTCCCTTATAATACATTATTAGATTTCTCTTAAGTGTTCTGGTTTGGGAAACAAAAAATATATGTCCGATTAAGAAGTAAAATATGAGCTCGCAAGGGTACTTTGTAACAAAGATTAAATTTCAATGACTGGTAAAAGGGGAGTTCCGGATCTATAGATGATACCCCATTGTATATAATAGACGGACGGACATCCTGATCACTATATATATCCTCCCACTTTTCAAGCTTGGAGTACTTATTTTTGGTGCATTTTTCTGTCCACACGATGATTTTCCACCATCGAAAAACAATGTTCACTTAATCCTTTGGGTTCAATAATTTTTTTTTTCTTCTCCAGATTATGAATCGTTGACTATGAAATGGCAATATAATCGTGTGATTTAAGAAAAAATAACACGAGTAAACGTTTTTCAGAAACCAGCAATATTTCTCATATATTTACATTGAAATCGGTAACCTGTATGATGTTTACCAAGTATAGTTAGAGAATTTTGTAAGATGTTGTCATAAGATATTTTTTTTTGTAAAATATTGTAAGGAGTTATATAGAAAGCAAAGCAGAGTATTTATAACTCAGTACCAAGGAGAACCTTAGATTTCTTAATATTTCAGTGATTAACTATTTATGGCATTTCAAATCAAAATCTATCAAAAATATATATCAATCCGTGCATCATTTTTTTTGTCTGTGTTACATGTAGATACCCTTAATAGTATCAACATGATATGTATTCATTATCATCATTTTATTCCAAATTTAGATCATATGTGAACACGTTGGCCGGATATTCTCTTAATTCAATTTTTATGCCCCCTAAAAATTTTGACTTTAATCCACAAGGGTCATAATTCTACGGGGGTTGTTTTTCTACAAGTACAAACTGTGAAATCACTAATTTTCGTGGGGTTTAATTTTCGTTGTTTTCGAGGTATGGAGAGACCCACGAATTTATGACCACCACAAAATGTAAAGTTTCAAATGCATTAATACTTATTCTATTACGATTATTGCCGAGATTAAAGAAAAGCCGCGGACATTATTCTCCAATAAATCACGAATGTCATCAAAAATTATCAGATCAGAAACATGTATCAAACCTGCACATTTGAAATGTACATTTGACTTAAGAATGAAATACTTATAAAGACCACATTGATGTATCGTCTTTTTGCAATTTAAACACTGTAAATTGCAGAAAGTAGCTGATGAATGTAGGTTTCTAAAGCCAAGCGGCGCTGTTTCACGAACCTCCACACGCCATATTTAAACTCCATGATCTAAGTGATTAAGTTGTAAAATAGGAAACTGATTTTGTTATTGTATATTTAGAAAGATTAATCTATATAAGCTATAAATTTATAATTAATAAAAGGCTAATTTTAATGCAGAGCAAGCTCAAATTGCCTGCGCTATATTCACAGGTACACAAACAAATTTACACTCTGGTGCTAAATGGAACAGCGTTATCGCAGTATGGTGACCTAATTCGTTTTTCTATAAAGAAATGATCAGTCGTATTTTAGATCTGCTCACACATGTGGTAGATTAGAAATAGAGTCATTGTTCTCGTGAATGATGCAGAAAAACCTCCTCGATCTCGAAATGTTGTTTGAAATATAAATGCCTTGGCTAACGACTCGGCTTTTACATGTATCTTTAAAGCATTATTTCTCGACCCCGGAGGTTAGTCTGCAACATTCACGAAAACACAAACTTTATTTCGTAAACTTCTTTGAACCACGAATTCAAATCCCCACAAATCAATTCTCAACCCTCGAAAATATTACCCTACGAAAATATGTGATTTTACAATATGCACATTGCGTATAGACATTTTTTATACTACCAAAGGGGTCATTTTTTAACGTCGAATAATGGCCCCCTAACATTATTCTTTAGCGGTCGTTATTCATCTTTACACCGTTCATCCATCCACTAAGCATCCTAAAACGATTCCTTTTATTCATGCATGGCCGGTGTTATTCTATCTTCTATTTTGGCGGCATATCTACTCGATGCCAGTGTATATATTTTTTCTGTTTCTATGAGATGAAAGTCTGCAACATCTAAGACCTTCTAGCGTTTTTCGGTAGATTGCTCGTAAAATCGGCGTCATTAGGTGCCATATAAAATACGTAAATTATCTATACCAGATTCAGTCTCAAGCATGTTCCACTACTATCCATTACACACGAGTAATTGCCCTTGCAATGGTATTAAAAATTTGTTATTGTATTTTGTAAAATAGAAGTTGCATCTTAATTTTTTTTTATGCTTCTACATCAAATAAAAATTAAAACGCTCATCTTAAAAGAGTTTTGAAATTAATTGATTATCGAGTCTGATGTACTGTATAGTGTATAAGTATTGTTTTTAGCTCATTATTGCCGATATTTTACTTCTGTATCCAAAATCCGTCCACATTTATAAAACTTAAAGTGTTTTAATTATCTTTAGGATGACCCAACTTAAGATTTAAATCACAAATTTGTTACTTGATATGGTAAGGTACAGTTAGCAAAAATTTCATTATGAATATTATGCCGCAAACGCTGAATAATTATATCATACCTATTAAATTACATCTTACATACTGCAATTTAAACAGCAGTCAGGAAGATCTATTATTAAATGACCTGAAAAAGCCTAAACCGTAAATTTCTTACAAATATTTATACAAGTGCATGTGTATCATAAAGTTTCACCAAATTTTGTGTTGACAAGGTACAACGTATTCATAGTTTTTTTTTACTATAACTCGTTAAGATATATCCTATTACTAAATCTGCAGCCAACCGATAAACATAAATGTGGCAAAGGTATGTCACATATAATAACTTTACATTTAAACGTCAAACACTCTTTTTAAGGATTTAAATGCTGTATAACAAGCCTACCATTCAAAATTTCATTACTTGTAACAATCTATATAAGTTTCCGTATAAGAAACTGAAAATTGATGTTCTAATTCTGGATTCTTTTCTTTCTGACTTCATTTCTGTGTAAGTATTATCATTTTTATGTTAGCTTTTTTTTAGTTTTTTCATAAAAGGTATGCAAAGAAAATTGAAAAATTTAGTTCATATGTGCCCAAGACTGGCCAAGAACCTAAAAACACCGTAAGCAAAAACGAGAGAAAACGCTGATACAAATATGATAAAAGCAGTCAATTCATAAAAATAATACTAAGAAAAATTTATTCGCGATTTTTCAAAATGGCGGACGCAAAAACAACGCAATTCGTCCAACTAAATTGTTTAACAAATAAATGACTGTTATAACATGTAAAACGTGATGAGGTAGCCTTCAGGCTTGATAACAATTTAATGTCGGCTAGGAATTAACTTTTAAGGGATCAGAGATACTGGTAGGTTTTATGTGAGAGATTCATAACGTGTAGAATTGTGTAAAAAAATTACATAACTCTTAATATTTGGAGTTCAAATATGCAGTAAATTTCCGGTTACTGAATTAGCTTTATAATCGTGGGAATATAATATTTTGTGATGTACAGGTATTTTAAATTAATATGAACCCACAGAGTCTCGGAAACGGTAGGTTTTGCTCAGAGAATACCGGACAAGCAGGCAAAAATTTAGCATACAAACAGGACATGTACGAGAATTGTCCCCAAAAACGCGAACTTTTTGAATAGATCAAATATTATTCAACCAAAACTAATAATTTTTCACATATTGAAAAATAGTCTTTTTGAGTTATTTTGACAAATAGTGTAAGGCCTGTGATGTCATATTCATAATTTATATGAATAGTATTTGTGCAAATACACTGACATATTTTTGCTTTGTTTGATATTTTAAAAACAATAATGAAGAGAGTTTGAATTGAAAATTGTCATTTATTTTGATGTAATAAATGGCGAGACAAATCATGCAAAAATACTAATTAAACAAATTCACAAACATTACACTATCATAAAAAACGTGTTCATAAAATTTACAAATATATTTTGTTAAGCCAATTATTATAGGTGGGGCATAAAAAACCGCCGTGCGCAAAATGAGCGGAAGCTGGTATGTTGCTGATAAGAGATTAACAGATTACAGGAATATACAATGGCGAAGAGAAAAATCAGAGTTGTTCATCTTGCCATATCAGATGTTTTACGTATATTAATTTAGTGTTGTACAAAATGTAAATCATGATTGTTAAGGATGTCAAATATCGGTGCTCGGCGCACAATAGTTTTTTGACTTTTACAAATAGAATTGTCAATGAAGTTTTCTTTGTTATCAGGCTGAACGACAAGGTAATGTCTAACTTTTACCTTCATTTACTCTCTATAATTCGGTGTACATGTGTTTAAATAAAATTTTGTCTCTTTGACATCATTAATAAAAAATATAAGACGATATATGCCACAGCGCTTTGAATTAAACGTTGTCAAAAATGGCTATGCTAAGCGGTGATGTGGAGCACCAAACTATATCAAGCAACACTATGTTGAGCGGCAAAGGGCTCCTTTACCTAGGAAAAGGAGATGTTAACAAGGACAACACACAAACATTAAACTATAAGAAACAGGTTTATCACTACCAGAAAGGACTTGAAGTGGATTTGACTGGTTATGCAACAGAAGAGAAAATACCATTTAAATAAAGACGAACTAAAAAGACTAGAGCGGACGTCATAGGTGTACATGTACGTTAAGAATACTGTTAAACAATTCTATCCGTTATATTTATGATCAGAATTGTGAAATTGTCTATTTGACAATTGAATGGTAAACAAACACCTTTTCTGCATAAAGTACGTATGGATCCTCAACATCAATCATTTGGACCAAGAAACGTACATGATAGGATCAGGTGACAAAAACTTCGGTCTGTGGTCCTTTTTTGCAAGTATTATACTAAATCTACAATTATCCTGGTTATTTTCCGATGTTTTAAACAAGAGTAAAGGAAAACGACACCTGAATAGTGTCAATAGATTATAGTTCGTATTGTTTATGAAGAATAAGCATTATCATGATTTTAGATCCTATGATAGCCAAATTCAACCTGGTTGTTACAGTACGTTCTATTATGAATTACAATTAATTGAATAAGCGAATCTTTCACAAGGAGAATGCATGTCCGATGAATTTTTTTTAAATGGCTATTGATTTTAGATGCTTACAGAGAACAATTGTCAAATCCGATGACTAAATGACAAAATATGTTGTTTTACTAGATGCTTATATTTTATCATAGACAATTTACACATATTTAACATATTATTTCCACTAATTTCACAATTAAATGGTCATCAAAAGCATTTTTTATGCATGACAATACTCATGGAACTTGAGCGTCTATCGTTTTGGACCAAGCTATGCACATGAAATTTCTATTCACCAATGGTCTGGAAAACATGTAACCATTTGTCCATTAACTGATTAATCGACTTATAAACATGTAACCATTTATCCATTATATGATTAACTGACTTATAAACTTATGCAACAAATCAAATGTTTGTAATTGTTAGCATGAAAATTGTAGATTCTCATTCATCTCATTAAGTCTGTGATTGACATGCATTACAAATAAGTAGTTAGTTAAAGAAAATTCAAGCATTATATTTGTAATACTCACTCGTAATGCATCTAAGCAGATTGGTCGAATAGGAAGTCTATCCCGATGACTCAAAAAAGCTATGTTGCAACCACTATTGAAATGACGACCACTATTGAAATAAATATATCAGTTGTGGTTGAGAGTGCATTTCAATAGCAAACATAGTTAGTAACCGCTATTGAAATATGACCACTATTGAAATAATTATATCGATAGTAGTTGAGAGTGCATTTCAATAACAAACATAGTTAGTAACCACTATTGAAATACGACCACAATTGAAATATTTTTTTTTCAATAGTGGGTGAGACTGCATTTAAATATAATAACCATAGGTTTCAACCACTATTGAAGTACCAGCAATACTGAAATAATTATTCAATTGTGGGTGAGAGTGAATTTCAATATGGTAACCATAGGTTTCAACTACTATTAAAATACTACCAGTATTGAAAGAGAAATTTCACCGCGTCCGCAACTTTTGAAATGATTATTTCAATATAATGGATTTATTGTTCAATGTACTATTGAAATCAATAATTTAATCCATATTAAAATCTTTATTTCAAAAGTGAACATTATTTCTATAGTGGTTGCAACCTATGTTTGTTATTAAAATGAATTTCACCCACTATTGAAATAATTATTTCAATAGTAGTCATATTTCAATAGTGGATATTACCTATGTTTGTTATTGAAATGCACTCTCACCCACTATTAAAAAAAAATTATTTCAATAGTGGTCGTATTGCAATAGTGGATATTGCCTATGTTTGTTACTGAAATGCTCTCTCAACCACTATTCATATAATTATTTCAATAGTGGTTGTATTTCAATAGTGGTTACCAATTATGTTTGCTATTGAAATGCACTCTCTACCAATATTGATATAATTATTTCAATAGTGGTCGTTATTTTCATAGTGGTTGCAACATAGTTTTAAATACATTTTTACATCAGAAAAATGATTCATTTTTTCTGTTCACAATGGGAAAGGTCACTGCAGCTGGATATTTTACTTTATTATAAGCGCAATTAAGTTCAATACTCTACCATTTCATATGGGTAGATTTCGATAAAATGTTTTTGAATAGAGCAAGTGACAATTAAAGTTAAGAATTCTTTTGGAATTTTCTATTTAATATCCTTTTTTTATAGAAATATAACATTTGTTTTGTCTTAAATTATTTTTTTTTTCAGATTTGTGTAGAAAATGAAGAGGATTGTTTTGGTTCTTACCTTAACGGTTTGCATTGTATTCTTGCTTACAAATGAGGCAAATGGTTACCCAAAGAGGTCTGTTTATTTAGAAATAGTACTATTTTTTATTATTAGTAGTAGTAGTGCTTGTTTAGCATTAACTAATTATGTTATTGAAGGTGATTGATATAATGTAAATGTATTAAAAATCTTTTCTTTTATCATTTTTATCAAGATGCCAAAATCAAAATTTTAGTGGATTGTTCTCAGAACTCTTTTATCTTTGACGCATAAGCAAGTTCTAACTCCAGTAGGTTGTCGCTACAGATATTCTGTATGTGTAGAAAGATTGAAAGATTTTAACACAAGGGACAAATTATGATCCATTTAAAAAAAAACAATTACTTTATTAATGTGGTCTTTCCTCATTTTTTATAATAATTAAACTGCGATTTAAAAAAAAAGACATTTTTTCTTCTAAAAATAGCTTTTTTAAAATCGAGAATGATAAACAGGATATCATAACTTTTATCGATAATGGTAAACAGGACATCTTAACTTTTTCCTTTTTTCTTTCGCCACTCTTTGTGGAAAGTTTCGGTTCTTGTAATCTGTCGTGATTAAACTTCCAACAAGTTTTCTCTTCATTTTCTTTTCTCTTTTAGTTGTAAAACATCATGTTTTATTAAAACTATATTTTGTATTTTGACGACAATTAGGGTTTTGGAAAAGAAGCGGACACAGATTTTATTTCATGGAAGAGATTTTATTCAGATCAGACAAAAGGAACTTAGCGGTCTTTCTCATCATGAAGATGGAAAAAAGTCTAGTGCACTTGGTGAGTGAAGGTTATAGCCTAAAATTGTTTAAATAAAAAACATATTTTATAAATGCAGTTGGTTGAGCTGGCTCTGTAAATGGCGTTTTTTTCTCTGTTATTGTAAAACATACTACATAATTATTATACTAGGGGTGATCAAAATGTTCGTGAACAAATGGAACAGCTTTAATAACACAAATAAAATTAGATTTCAGAGTTTATTATTTTTTTTCAAAGACGCCCTCTATGATTTTAATTCATATCTACAGCCGTCCTGCCCATCTGCAAATCACGTGATCCAGGCGGTCGCGTGACATTCTCTGAAGCATTCTGTTCAAAGACGCTAAATAATAACAATGCAAGTTAATTTTCAAGAACATTCCGTGTGTCAGAAATGACCAAATCTCGGAAATAGGATGGTTTGAAAAGGATATAATATCCTTAAAAGAGCATGAGGACGGTCACAACCAGTGCCTTTTGTCTTCTCCAATATGGGGGCCTTATTTTTATCATATTTGATGTATTGAAAGTCTAAAATAAACGATTTTTTTCGGATATTGAAAATTATATTATTTTAAGGATATTCAACTTTTTTTACATTAACCCCACGATCTTTCATAACACATTGCGCAACAAAGGGCAGATTCTTGCTTTCGAGGTGCTGGAAAAACAATCCTCGTTTTAACCATCTCCCTTTCTCCAAAAAAATATCAATCCAATTTATGATTGACCGTCTGAAAAGTCCGTTGTCCTCAGAAACATTGAACAAATTATAAAAAGATACTTTACAGCTGTTCGTTCATCGAGGAAGACTGTGACAATCATTTATCGTCACGAGACACCTACATATTGACGTCATTTCTACATTGTGACGTCACAATGATGAAGACAATCCTTAGTTTTCATATGCTATTTATACATGTAGAACATGTGCTTAACAATAGATTGCTAAATTTCATTCTGCTCTGAATTGTGGTTTTGTAAATAAAGAGATTGTTCGCGAACTTTTTTAATCAATCCTCTTGCATGTATTTTATCCTTTTGACTTTGATCTATTGATTGGCCAGAAATTCCTTATAAAAATCATTCCCCCCCCCCTAATTTTCAGGGAAGAGGATTTTAAATAGTTCTTTGATACTTTACTGTTTAATATGGAACGCCGTCACTGCCTTATAGCAGAACACTACAATTGCATTGCGTCAACTTTCCATTCCATTATGTCAACACTTTGTGACATTTACTTACAGTACTATTGCATTGAGTCAACTTTCCATTACATTATGTCAACTCTTTATGAAATTTACACACACTACTATTGCGTGTTATGTCAACTTTCGATTACACTATGTTAAGTCTTTATGGCATTAACTCACACAACTATTGCATTGTGTCAATCTTCCATTACATTATATCAACTCTTTATGACATTTACTCACACTACTTTTGCATTGTGTCAACCTTCCATTACATTATGTCAACTCTTTATGATATTTACACACACTACTATGGCGTTATGTCAACTTTCCATTACATTATGCTAAGTCTTTATGGCATTAACTCGCACTTCAATTACATTGCGCCAATCTTCCATTGCATTATATCAGCTCTTTATGACATTAAGTCAAAACAACTTACGTGGTGTTAAGATGTTTTTATATAATTTCAACTCAGCATTACATTATGTACACTCTCTACTATTTGGTCTAAGTATTTCATTACATGATGTGAATTTATCTTTGATTCAATATCAAGTCGCTATAACACGATGTCAGAATTTCATTACATGATGTGAAAAAAATTGTCATATTTGGCCAATTCTTTACTATATTGTGTCGTCAATATGCTACATGACGACGGGAATCTATTACATGATGTCAATTTTCCCTTACTTTTTGACAAATCATTATTATGTTATGCCATTGTATCTTAACATTGTGCCTAAAATGCTTACCCTCTTGTCAGTATATCTTAGACTATTTCAACTCTTTATTGTGTGACGTAAGGTTTAGGTTATGCCTAAAAGTTCGTTTTGTGTTTTCAACATTACATGCACATATGTTAAACATGCAAATAATTTAAATTAAACATATCAAAAATATTAAATTATACACAAGACTTAATTAATTCTTAATTAAATATCAGGTTAAAATTTATAAAAAGGATCCTGTTCCCATGGAATCTTTATTGACGATTGTTTTTTTTAACGTCGAAATTCAATGGGCGTTAAATCTCATAATTATCGCAAATTAAATAGTATGTGTCACGCAGCAATATTTTCCTTTTTATTTTGAATTATTTTGAAAAGTACGAAAATTCTGATCTAACTACAAAACATTGTCCAAAGCTTTTTATCAGTCTTTAACCCTGCTCTTTTTCTTTTTTTAAAAAAAAGGTGTAAACACATCGTATTTCATACGTGCACTGGTGGGTGGGTGGGGAGAGGGGGGATCCCGCCCTCCCATCTTTAGTAACCAAAATATGCATGAAATTAATCAATTGGTTTTACTTTGTAGGACATTGCATTAGTTTCACATAAAGTATAACTGGAATAAGTTGAAACGTTTTATAAAAAAAAACAAAAAAAAAAAAAAACTTAAGCCTGAGAGCCTCCAGGCTTTCACCCCCTGGTCCCCAATTGCAACTTAGACACTATACCGTCCCCCTATAGCTACTCTTTTCAAGAACCCAAGATCGTCACTGATATGTGCATATGTTTACTGAGGCATGGTCAATTGATTTAAGTGAGGGACTGGTATATTTTTGTAACAAGATTCTAGTCCTAGAATGGTTGAAAAATGACTCATTCCAGTGACGTTGCATCGTTTTTGAAAGTTGGGGGAAGTTTGTCAGCCAGAAAAAAATAACGTACAAGTAAAAGCAAAAAAAAATGTCCAAACTCGAAAATCCTTTTTCGGGTGGGGGGGGGGGTCCAACTTCGATCAGTCCTAAAAAAAATTCCAAATATACTACATTACCCATATACTTCAGCAGAAATTGGGACGGGATTTCAATGAACATTTTCTATGATAAAGTTATGCGGGAAAAAAGAGGAATCCAGACCCCTTCTCATATAATGTGTCTGTAATTCGTCCTAATTAATCAGGACCCCCCCCCTTCCAAGTCGTGAAAAGACGGTTATGAACTTTGACCTAATGTAAATGTATTTTACAGCACATAATGAACATTTGTAATCAACATAATAAAGAATTAACACAATGTAAAGATAGTTTAAAATCACATAAGAAAGAGTTGAGAAAACGTAATTATATATCCACATCACGGAATGGAGTTTTGACATAATGTAATAAAATGTTGGTATAATATGGAACGCTGGGATTGTCTCCATAATGTATATTCACATTATGTTATAAACCTTTTTACATCACGTAATAAAGCACTGAAATAAAGGTAAGATGTTTTCACCTCACATATGATGACCTCGGCGTAAAATAAAGATACATTAGCATCACGTAATAATGCTGAAGTTATAATAGAAATATACACTCACAATAGAACACATGTAAAGCGAAATTAACTTGACGTAATGCAATATTGACCTCACATATTAAAGAAATGAAATAATATAAAAAAAACATTCATTTCACGTAATAAAGTTTTAACACAATGTAAACATATTTTCACTTCACATAATGAACTTTGGTCTTCAAGTTATAAAGTGCCGACATAATGGAGGAATGTGTTTACTTCATGTAATGCAGCATTGACATGATGTAAAGATATTTTTACATCACCCTATAACAAATTGACATAACGTAAAGATATGTGCACATCACGTAATGATAGATTGACATAATGAATGCATAGTTTTATGCTATAAGACAGTGATGGCGTTCCATCGTTTAAACATAATTTATTGTATTATGTCCACATAATGATTATAAAGATAAACGCCAGTTAATTGAAGACTTCACTATAGTAGACAAGAATTAAAGAAATTCTAAATCGTAACTACAGTAAATTAACGCTCGTTTCCACAATATTGAATAAAAGTTTTTTTAACATTGTATTTTTTCTTTATTTTTTTTTATTTTTGTTTGTTTGATTGTTTTGTTTTTGGTCTTTTTATTCTTTTTTTATTAGACGTTAAAATTTGAAATGTACAGGGTGTTTCACAATATATGTCACACATCTGAATGGGCATAATATGAATATCGAGCATGATGCCAAAACTACCAAAACACTATAGATAAACATATTGATATAAAATTTTAACATGCAAAATATCGGGAAAATTATAATATACCATCAAGTAACTGATGATATAATCAGTGATGTCATAATTTCAGCTGTTCTCAAATTGGAGTAAAACTTGCAGCAAAAATTTGTTGTAAACTTTTATTATAAGAACGATTTCGTAAATATTGTACATGGGGTGATGATAAAAATATCCAGACCAGAAATTATTTTTTTTCTGATATTAAGAATAATTAGAAAATTTGAACTAAATTATAATGTAAAGATAAAAGACAGTTAAACCCTGCTTTCTCCACCCCCACCCCACGCACCCCCCCCCCCCCCCCCCCCCAAAAAAAAATCAAGAAGAGATGAGAACAATATCAGAGTGGAGTCAATCATTGAGAAAACCTCATGAAAGTTAGATCTGAGTTTAGGAAAAAGGATTGTAACAATTACGGTAAGTATATCCAGTGTGTTGAAATATCTTAAATTTGAGTTAAGTGTGTCTGCATACAGATTTCAGCATTTTAAAAAGCCAGTTGAGGTCCAGAGCCGGTTTGAGTTTTCAAGGTTGACTGAAATGAACGGTGTAAAAAGTGGATACCAATTAACACTTACTGATAGTTCTTAAAAACGACTCATTTATTAATTTTATTTAAAAATAACATTAAATAAGAAAGATGTGCACTTTAGGGGATATAAAAAGCCAGATATAAAACAAGAAAAATTCTCAAGTATCCCGTGAAACTTACAAATCAGTGGTCAGAAATTTTTAAGCATTAGTCTCTTTTGTTATTTAGGACAATGTTGGGAAACACTTGGAGAATAACATTTTAGGATTTCCTGTCATAGTAACTGAAGTGGTAAATGTTTGATACTTCTGACTCAAAAAATAATTCTGAATATATGCTGATTAAAATGATATATAAAATGTATGTGTAGCTTGTGTTGTCTTTCATCTATATGTCTTTAGATGTGTGACATATATTGTGAAACACCCTGTATGTGCATAAATGGATTCTTTTATTATTTTAAATTATTATGGTGAACAAAGATTTATTATTTTTAGCATAAGACTATTGAAATTTTCATTTTTTAAAACAAAAGTAAAATAATTTTTCTACTATATTAAGCTATATTTTAGTTTACCAAGATATTCTTAAGATGTTTCCCTTACAATAATGATTTTAAAATGCGGGTGTGCTAGTTATATCATTCCATAGACTGATTTTATCGCTACTTAAAAAAATTGTTGAATACAATGATTTCATTTTATGACTTTAAAGATATATGGATCGGCAAACATGGTTTTGGTGAAGGAAGAAGGATTAAGAGAGCCCCACCATTTGTTAACAGAGTAATAGTGGCTGCAATAAAGTATCTGATGGAATCTATCTTAAAGGATACTCCTTCAGTCGTCAAAAAAGGTGCAAAGGGGAAAAAAACAGATATATTTTTTAAACAAGGAGGATACAAATCAGCAGAAAAGGATTTTGCGAGATTCAAACCGAAGGATGTAAAACAATTTTCCGGAAAAAATGTAAATTATTTACAAAGCAAATTAACCTAGCATACTACCATGTAAAATAACGATTAACAAATACAACTACATGTACTACTGCTGCTGCTGCTGCTGCTGCTGCTACTACTACTACTACTATTTCAATAACTACTACTACTACTACCACAGTATCGCCCAAACACAATCAACACCAGAGCGAACCCGAAGCAGACCTTTGGTTCGCTTCGCAGGTTCGCTTGGGGTCCGCTTCGGGTTCGCTTTAAAGAAGTTTGGGACGACTCGGGGTTTGCTTTGCGTTCGCTCGGGGTAAGCTCTGGTTCCGCTAGAGCAAACCCGGCCTTCGCTTCCTGGGACCGCTTTACGCACTTATGCGTGACATTTTTGAGAACATTGATAAATTTTCAAAAATTAAACTATACATTATATATTTAAGATTATGATTTCCTTGATTTCTCCGCTCTCGGAATTTCGATCCTGAGAAATTCAAATTTATTTATCAGCGGGCTATTAGGCATTTATTTTCTTTATTTATAACGTGAAAACCGGAAGAGGAAGAAAAGGTGTACAATTGTTTTTCAATGTATCGAATGATGTGTAAGTGAAACTAACGAAAGCATCTTAACAAAATACCTTTCAAATTCATGCATAATATAGTTCTAATTATGTAAATTTTGTTATTCTTTAAGTTTTGCTAAATCTTAGTTTAAATGTCTCACAAACAATGCATTATGATATCTATAAATTAAGCTATTGAACACGTAATATATTTAGATTTCATTTATAGTAGTTACATAATTATTGAAAGTTCGCAATTTATTACATGTATTACCGGACATATTCTTAAAAAAAAATGAAAAGATTATATAATACCTAACTCTAAGAATTATGGAGCGAGTGTGATTTTAATCAGAATGAAAAAAAAAATGACAAATGATAATTGTTCTCCCGATAAGAGTATATTAATGTACTTTACCCCCTACTTCACTTACGCACAATAATGAATTTAAATTTATTCTTTCAAAAATCTGAATATTCAAATATAAATAAATACAGTAAAAATTAAGACAAAAAACAAGAGGCCCATGGGCCACATCGCTCACCTGAGTACTGTAGCTTAGAAAAAGTAGAAATTGGTTTATTATTGAAAAGTTAAAATTCAAAAGCAATCCCATGATCAATCATGGATTTGCTATTCTTCAAAGAATTTTCCCATATATTTCTATGTAAAAATTTGGTCGGCCATTTTGGCTCCGCCCTACCCCCGGGGGTCATGATTTGAACAAATTTGAATCTACACTACCTGAAGATGCTTCCATATAAATATGATGAATAATGGCTTTGTCATTCTTGAGAAGAAGATTTTTAAAGAATTTTCCTATATATTTCTATGTAAAACTTTGGTCGGCCATATTGGCCCCGCCCTACCCCCGGGGGTCATGATTTGAACAAACTTGAATCTACACTACCTGATGATGCTTCTATATAAATATGATGAATAATGGCTTTGTCCATCTTGAGAAGAAGATTTTAATAGAATTTTCCCAATAATTTCTATGTAAAACTTTGGTCGGCCATTTTGGCTCCGCCCTACCCCCGGGGGTCATGATTTGAACAAACTTGAATCTACACTACCTGATGATGCTTCTATATAAATATGATGAATAATGGCTTTGTCATTCTTGAGAAGAAGATTTTTAAATAATTTTCCTATATATTTCTATGTAAAACTTTGGTAGGCCATATTGGCCCCGCCCTACCCCCGGGGGTCATGATTTGAACAAACTTGAATCTTCACTACCTGAGGATGCTTCTATATAAATTTGATGAATTATGGCTCTGTCATTCTTGAGAAGAAGATTTTTAAAGAATTTTCCTATATATTTCTATGTAAAAATTTGGTCGGCCATTTTGGCCCCGCCCTACCCCCTGGGCTCATGATTTGAACAAACTTGAATCTACACTACCTGAGGATGTTACCCCATAAGTTTCATCTTTCCTGGCACAGTGGTTCTTGAGGAGAAGATTTTTAAAGAATTTTCCAATATATTTCTATGTAAAAATTTGGTCGGCCATTTTGGCCCCGCCCTACCCCCTGGGCTCATGATTTGAACAAACTTGAATCTACACTACCTGAGGATGTTACCCCATAAGTTTCATCTTTCCTGGCACAGTGGTTCTTGAGGAGAAGATTTTTAAAGAATTTTCCAATATATTTCTATGTAAAATTTTGGTCGGCCATTTTGACTCCGCCCTACCCCCGGGGGTCATGATTTGAACAAACTTGAATCTTAACTACCTAAGGATGCTTCCATATAAATTTGATGAATTATGGCTCTGTCATTCTTGAGAAGATGATTTTTAAAGAATTTTCCTATATATTTCTATGTAAAACTTTGGTCGGCCATTTTGGCCCCGCCCTACCCCCGGGGGTCATGATTTAAATAAACTTGAATCTTCACTACCTGAGGATGCTTCTATATAAATTAGATGACTTATGGCTCTGTCATTCTTGAGAAGAAGATTTTTAAAGAATTTTCCTATATATTTCTATGTAAAACTTTGGGCAGCCATTTTGGCCCCGCCCTACCCCTGGGGGTCATGATTTGAACAAACTTGAATCTACACTACCTGAGGATGTTACCCCATAAGTTTCATTTTCCTGGCACAGTGGTTCTTGAGAAGAAGATTTTTAAAACATGCCACCAAATTTTCATTAATTCCCAATTATCTCCCCTTGAATGAGGACGTGGCCCTTCATTTGAACAAACTTGAATCCCCTTTACCCAAGGATGCTTTGTGGCAAGTTTGGTTGAAATTGGCCCAGTGGTTCTTGAGAAGAAGTCGAAAATGTAAAAAGTTTACAGACAGACAGACAGACAGACGGACAGACAGACGGCTGGACGGACGCCGGACAAAATGTGATCAGAAAAGCTCACTTGGGCCTTCGGCTCAGGTGAGCTAAAAAGAGATCGTTACTGTAAAGTATCATCAATAAACTAGATTTTAATAATAAAGCTCTGAGGATTTTTTTTGTTGATTTTCTATAAGTCGTCCACCACATACGGTACTCGAATTGTTTTCTATAAGCCTGAGACAGTTTTTTTCTTCAAATAATATACAGGACGAAGTACATGCGCATTGAATTTATTTCACGCCCGATTAAGAAGTTCAATAATTTTGATGTCAATTTTGAAAAATTTGAAGGAACGTGAAAGTTATTTTGATTCAATGAAAATAAAATAATTGAATAATGAATACGTACATGTACGCTCGACATATTCTTGTAATGTATCTTTAGACAATGAAATTATACAATTTGTCAAAGGTCAGTTAATTTTCTTTTCTCATTTTTTTTTATTTTAATAATAATTGAAATGTCATTTATTATCTTCTTTTTTTCCTTTACTCATTGACTAATGTTTATACAGTTTATATTAAATTTTATCATTTGACTTAAATACTGCTTTAAAAAAATAAATAAAATAAACCAGTATTTATTTTCATGTAACATTCTACCTCGAAAATTAAAATTTATATTGCTTAAAAAATAAAGAAAATATATAAAAATTTAACATAAAGCCCGGAGGATTAAAATAAAATATATAAAATAATATTTTACATTTTTCATAATTAATTTATATTGTACATTCACAAACTTTGTTTATACGTATATATAATGTTTAGATTTATATCGAATAACATCACACACTCGATTTTTTATCCAAATCGATAGATCAATATGCCATTTTGATTGGTCAACGCGCTGATTGGTTAATCGCTAATTTTGATTGACAGCTTCGTAAAGACTACTACTACTGCTAACTACATGTAGTACTACTACTACATGTACTACGACTAATACTACTATATTGACAGTGGTCAATATTATAGTATAGTGAAAATAATTAAATAACTGAAACACTAAGGCACCGTTTAGGCCTATTATGAGAAATCAACAGAATATAGACGTGCAAAAATTAGGAATTTTTTAAAAACTGAATTCATTTAAATAAAGCTGTTTTAATATCACGTGACTTAAATACTTTTTTGAAATAACATAGTAAAACCAGCTCTATACAGAATAACGTGTTCGCCCGTTATGCTAAAATTATCCCATGTTTTACTATCGTTGATGTCTCTGGCATAGTCTTCTAACTAGACAATTCCTGTCGATGAACAGTCACGTGATAAATACATATTAGTATGTGTACTGAATACAGGTCAATAACAACTTTCAATATCGGAAGCGCATACCTTAGATGAAGTTAAAGCAATATGAGCTACATTTTGAAAATTTTATTTTGCAAGCAAAATATGCTAATATGATTCATTTGTATGTAATTTAAACCCTTATGACCAATAAGCCTAAAAGAAAGTTGAAAAAAATGTTTTAGAGGAAATATTTCTAAACGACCAAATATACAGTATTATATAAGAAATCATTATTGTACAGGACGACAATAATTCAATTTTGCTTCGATCAAAGCTAATAAAAGATTTTCCATCGCAAATATGAACAACAGAAGTTTATAAATATTTTATTTTTTTGTCATTGAAATAGTTTATTACAAATTTGCAACAAAATTTTCCAATGTCAAACATGCAGCTCATATTGCTTTTAAAAAAGAATAAAGCTATTAACTGTTTCTGCATACTTTGTACTCTCTGGCAAGTGTTGCTGCTTTTAAAAGAATTCTCATTTTATTACGCAGTACAGTTAAGGTTACAGTAAGGAGGCGGGGCTTAATTTGTACGGGAAATGTTTACTATGACGTCACACATAATATAAGGTCTTTAAAATACCACAAAATGAAATTATTTGTTATTTCAAACAGCTGGGTAGCTATATTCTACGTACAAACTTACTATTACATGCAGTTTCGTCGTTTGTCAATTCCCACACAACAATATATAAACGATGCATCGATCGCAATGCACTTGTCAATGTGACGTCATCTCCCAAAAATGACGCAGTTTGTACACAGTGAAAGGCTGATCAAGTCACATTTTGTACAATGAGAAATGCCTTTTGTTCTCAAATAAAATATTATATGCAGTAAAATAAAAAGCCGTTAACATGGATGCGATATATATTTTAGTATTTTATCTATAAACTGTCCGTACATTCTCCAGACAAGTTATACTGTCGTGTGTTTGTATGCAGATTCATTAAAAAAGTAATGGAAGGGCCCTAATAAATCGATTTATTGCAAGGGCATACCCTCAATGTATCTTGTCAAGTTTTTACACATAAGCTAAAGAAGCAATAAGATATATGAAAAGTGCTGCGAACCTCATAAAATCTTGCAAATAAATAAATTATAGCTATATTCAATGTAGTTGACCAGCAAAATATTCAACCTGTCGTCCAACAAATTAAATTTTAGCAATTAAAAAGGGGAATCTATATAGGTTCGCAGCACTTTTCACAAACTACATACAGTGATAAAAAGGGATAATAAATTAAACTAAGATTTTTAACTTGGTTATGCCCTTGCAATATTTGAATTTATAAATGACCTCTAAACTGCAAGTATGATTGCTAAAATCATGGTACGTCGACATCACGTGACAAGTCTAAATAAAAAATCTAAATGTCCCCAACATGTAGATTTAAACCACATTACATTTTATTGATATCAGTGAAATCCTAAAAAGAATCGCCCATCCTAGTAAAGTATGTACTTTTTATCTTTAAAAAGTCGCCAATATTTCCATTTGTAAACTTAACTGTGCTGCGTAGTACTTTTCATTTTAAAAGGCTCATGTCTAAGTATATCTGACCTTTACCAAGTATTTTGTGTAGTTATGAATTCACGCTTCCGATTTATAGAAAGCAATAGCACTGATCAAATCAGGAAAAATCATTTATCTATACGCAAAAAATGGAGAGAGATCTATTTAGTATATGCCCTTTCGAAAAGGCAATTTAATAAGGAACCTCAATGTTAAATATGCCAATTCTGTACACAAAAGACGGTAAAATGAATTAAATACATTCACCTGATAATTATTGAATAATCGTGCTAAACAAAAGTTTTACATTGGTATTAATAGCCTAATATGTAAAATATATAAATATTAATATCTGTTAAATAACAAAAATGGATTTTTAACTGTAAAAAAAATTACTTGATGTGCCTTTCAATGGCGTATGAAATACGTCATTTTTGGCACAATAACATAATTTCAAACAGTTAATTGGGATCAGTAATTTGACTACTTGCCGTGTGGGATTTAACTAACACAAATTTTTATGCATTGATAGGTTTTGTTGTTGTTTAATATGCTTAAACAGTTAAAAGTTGCATTTTTATCTTTTTCTACGATTATGAAAAATATCTATATTCGTATGATGTTACAGAAAACATTTTCGTTGTAAGTTAGACCCCGCCATCCTTATGTAGCCTTAACAATGCTGCGACGAAAACAACGTAGTAAAGTATATTAATATAATTAATTTGTTAATAGGGACAAAAAGGAGTGACTGGAAACATTCTTGATGGAAAATATACCATTACAGCAAGAAAGACAAGTACTCATAATCAATTAAAAGTTGACGGAAAAGTAATCAAACCAGGGAGGCCGACTCTAGAATTAAGAAACAATGTTAATGGAAGAGTTACAAAAATTCGATACGAAGATGATTTGACTTTACAGAAGCAGTTAACAGGTAACGTTAACCAAATAATTAAATTAAAAAAATAAATTAACAAATATATATGCTCTTTTATAATGGTTTGGGTTTTATTATACAGTATAATTGAAAATCCCCCACGGACTCCCAGTTTTCAACAAGAAATATTGGTTTGAGCAAATTTGAATCTACGCTAACTGATGATGCATTTAATAAAACACTGACGGTTTTGCTATTTTAGGAAACAGATTTTAATCAGATATTTTTGTTACTAAGTATATTGACTGGAAACTTTAGTCCAACCCTAAACAAAGGCCTAGCTTAATGATTAAAAAAAAGAATCTTCATATCATGATGAATTTGTCTCATTAAGACTGTGCAACTCTTGGGAAAAATTCTTTTATCCTATTCTTCCGCAAAACAAAACAGCAGGTACACGTACATCAAATTCACACAGTTTATAATTAATGTCCTTTTACAAATATTAACAAGGTCACCGTTAGATTCAATATTCTTCAAATAGAGTTTTAATGCCGTCTGTAAAAAAAAATCTTTAGAAATAATTATTTTATTTTCAAATTCCCAGAAAAACCAGAGGAGGGATTAAGTTTGTTTTATCGGGAAGGAAATGGTCTTACACTTCTCCTAAACGACGCACAAAGAAGCTTGTTGGGAAACAGAGATGGTGAAATTCCAGATCTCTCTATGAATGCAAAAGAAGGATTTCCCGACTTTGAATCTAAGATAGATCTTCCAGATCTAGGTAACATTGAGATTACTGCATGAATTTGGACATTTATGTTTATAAATTGTTTTTTTCGTTAAATTGTTAAAGTATGTATATTAACATGAAAATTGACTAGCTGCAGTTAAAGTGCCCATAAACTTAACGATACAACGATCTAGAACTCAATGACAAAAACATTTTTAAAAAATAAAAGGGGGGGGGGCAATCAAAAAATCCAGTTGAAAACAGTTTTAATATCATACAAAATACAACAAATTAAAAACCCCAAAAAGAAGGGAATCAAATATATGCACAAAACTGCACTGAATTTTGTGTACATAAGTTGCAGGAAAACTGACTAGCTTCATTAAATGAGCCCGTGATCTTCACGTATCAATGACCAAGAAATCATAGAAAAAAAAACAAAACAGTAGGGACATCAACTGACTCAGTTTATTACATCATTTTACTAAAAAAAAAAGAATATCCATAGGGCAAACTTTACAAAATGTTACCTAGAAATTCAGAATTTTTTTTTTCAAATAAAGAGACAGTTTAATGAGTTTTGATGCCGAATAATGGAATGAAAGAATTGAAAAACAAATAAAAACTTTTCTTTTGAAACATTTTTTTCATTCACTTTTCTAGAAAAACCAGAAGATGGAATAAGTTTGGTGAATCCGAAAGGTAATACTCTCTCATTTCTCCAAAAGTACACACAAAGAGATCTGTTTTAGCTTATCAAGATTTCGGTTATATTAAAGATATATATGCCTTATTAGTGTTTTATTGCTAAGAAATAAATATATGTGGTGTCTCATCGAGTTACATAAGTTGTGTAATTTCTGCAATTAAGACAATTCAATTCCATCACTTTTAAAAGTTATGAAATATTATTTTGTAAAAATTATTTTCTCTCCGAATCGGATATTAAACCGCCTCTTATGGAAATATTCATGAACACGTGGTCTCGCATGCTCACAGCATACAATGGTCCAATCTCTTGAATGAGCCGAAAAGCATGATGGTCTACTACGTTTTTACTAAAAAAACGTGGGTTAGGGAAATGTACGATGCGATTTCAAATGACGGCTGGAAAGCCAATTTTCAATTTTTTGAAACCTGTTTTCGAAAAATTGGAAGAATAGTTACTAATTTCACGGTTTAATTGAAAATTACCTTTATATTAATTCTCATGTGCTTGGATCGTAGAACGTGTATTGAGTAGCATACTGTATGTTTCGAAGTTGTACACATTGTAAACATTGTTAATATGTGAGCACACCTCAGAGTTAGTTGCTTTTTGTACCGAGGAATATATAGTCACGTGAAATTATCTTTTCACTGTACAACTCGGGCGAACTGTAAACAAACGGACCTGTACAAAAGAGTGGGGAAAACTCTTATTTTTATCATTGTTCATTTGTATACAAATGTTAGCATGGGATTAGTGGATGATAATGTACATGATGCATTAAGCGTGTAAATGCTTGGGGAAATGCACCACGTCTTTCCGAGAGCGATTTAAAAAAACTAGCCTGTTCGAAAAACACATGTAGTATTTATGTACTGAGTAGTAACCCATAAATGCATTAAATACAACTCATTGAGCCGATTGGTCGACTTGTCAGTCTTGTTGGTTCCTCGATGAACAGACGTCACAAAAAATAGTTTCCTCGACCTGATGATTCTCGTGATGCTTTTCCCGCGCACATGCCCGGATCCAACATAAACATCAGTCCTTTCTAAATACGCATGAGAATATCGTGTTCTTTTCCCGAGCAGTACTTTGTTAATACCGAATAATATTTCGTCGAATTTGCGAGAATGCTTCATTTTTAATAGCTTATCATACTTCAGAAATTTTTTTTGGTTTCAGCTGTGCAAAAATACTGTTTAACACGGCATACATATCTTTAAAATAACTGAATGAATTTTAACATTTATTTTTATTATATGAATTTATTCATTATATAGTTCTCTCCAAAATCTCGGTTATTTTGTAAAAAAAGAAGTTCAGTTAATACAGTTACAGTAAAAGTTAAACTGGAGGAGTGGATCGAATTAAAGAAATAATATATAGGAAAACATTTTCATATCATACAAAATTACAACAAATTAAAAATTCTCAAAAAAAAAAAAAGGAAAACAAAAACAATGTTCCATATGCACAAAGTTGTACTGAATAATGTTCACGAATGGACGAAATGTGTGGGAAAATGTAAGTATATTTACACAAAAACAGACTAGCTGCAGTTAATGATTCAATAAACTTCATATCAGAATGAACTAGAACTCACAAAAAGCAAACAAAAAAAAGATGGACATCAACTTATTCTGTTATTTTACAAAAAAATCTCCATAGGGAAGATATTCACAAGTTCACCCTGAAAATTCAGCATTCTTAATTCATAATATGAGTTAAATGAATTTTGGTGCCGAACGAAAATGGATGTATGCAATAGAAAAAAATTCTTTTGTAACATTTCTTTACTTTCATTTTCCTAGAGAATCCAGAAGATGGTATAAGCTTGTTGAATCCTAAAGGTAATAGTCTCCCCCTTCTCCAAAACGCTGCACAAGGAGGTCTGTTATATTCAATCAAGATTTCCGTAATATAGAGATCACTGCATGAAACTAAACATTTATTTTTATATAATGATTTTTTTCCTTAAATAGTTCTCTCATGAAGTTCTTTCTATTTGAAAAACTGAATACTTCTGTTTACACAGTTACGGTAAAATAAAATTGGTGAATGGATCAATTACAAATATCATTTTGAAACAGTTTGTATATCATGCAAAATACAGTAAATTCAACCCCCCTCCCCAAGGCAAAAACGAGTAACAAATATATGCACCATATGCACAAAGCTGCATTGAATTATTTGTACACGAATATACGTATTTGCGAATATATGTAGGCACATTTACACGAGAACTGATAGACTCCACTTAATGAGTCAATGATCTTTTCTATCAATGAGCTAGAAATCATAAAAAGAAAAAAAAAAGTAGGGACATCAACTGACTCAGTTTATTACGTCATTTTACAAAATATTCAAAAGGTCACCTAAAGATTCAGTATTTTATCAAATAAAGAGACAGTTGAATGAGTTTTGGTGCCGAATAATGGAATTATACAATAAAAAAAAACATAACAACTTTTCTTTTGTAGCATTTTTCTCATTCACATTTCTAAAAAAAAAAACAGAAGATGGAATAAGGTTGTTGAATCCGAAAGGTAATAGTCTCTCGTTTCTCCAAAACGACGCACAAAGAGGTCTGTAATACATGTAGCTTATCCAGATTTCGGTTATATTGAGATAATTGCATGAATTTTAACATTTATCTTCATAATATGAATTTCTTCATTAATAGTTCTCTCCAAAAGCTTGTTTATTTTGTAAAAAAGAAATTCTGTTTATAAAGTTACAGTAAAATAAAATGGGAGGAGTGGATCAAATTAAAAAAAATTATATTGTAAAAAAAGGTTTCATATCATACACAAATACAACAACTTAAAAATTCTCAAAAAAGTAGGAAAACAAATAAATGTGCCGATGCACAAAGCTGCACTGAATATTATACACGAATGGACAAAATGTGTAGGAAAATGTAAGTATATTTACACAAAAAAAACAGACTAGTTGCAGCTTATAAGTCCATAAACTTCATCTAAGAATGAACTAGAACTCATAAAAAAGTAGAACAAAAAAGATGGACATCAACTTATTATGTCATTTTATAAAAAAAAATATATCTCCATAGAGAAAATATTCACAAGTTCACCTAGTAATTCAGCATTTCTTCATTAAAAATGACAGTAAAATGAATTGGGTGCCAAATGATAATGGAGATATGCAATAAAAAAAATAGCACTTTTCTTTTGTAACATTTTTTTCTTTCATATTCCAGATAATCCAGAAGATGGTATAAGCTTGTTGAATCCTAAAGGTAATAGTGTCTTCCTTAAATAAATCTCTCATAAAGTTCGTTTATTTAAAAACTGAATACTTCTGTTTACACAGTTACGGTAAAATAAAATTGGTGAGTGGATCAATTACAAATATCATTTTGAAACAGTTTTTATATCATGCAAAATACAATAAATTTAACCGACCCCCATGAAAAAAACAGGGTAACAAATGTATGCACCCTATGCACAAATCTGCATTGCATTATTTGTACATGAACAAACCCGGTACGTAATTTTTGCGAATATATATTACATTATAGTACATTTACACGAGAACTGACTTGCTCCAGTTAATGAGTCAATAATTTTCTCCTATCAATGAGCTAGAAATCATAAAAAGAAAAACAAAAATGAGGAGGTACATCAACTGACTCATTTTATAACGTCATTTTACGGAAAAAAAAAAAGAATCTCCACATGGCAAACATGACAAGGTCACCCAGAGATTCAGTATTTCTTCAAATAAAGAGGCAGTTCAATGGGATTTAGTATGGATTAATATTAGAAGTTTGCACTTAAACATACCACTTTTCTTTTGTATTTTTTTTATCTTTCATATTCCCAGAAAGACCAGAAGATGGAATAAGCTTGTTGAATCCGAAAGATAATAGTCTCTCCCTTCTCCAAAACGACGCACAAAAAGGCATCTTAGACGACAAAGCTGGTGAAATTCCGGATCTCTCTGCAGACGCAAAAGAAGGCCTTTCAGACTTTGAATCTAATATAGATCATCCAGATTTCGGTAACATTGAGAAAACTGCATGAAATTTATTTAATGTTTATTATCCAGATTCTTGTCATTTAAGTTTTGTATTTAGACTGTCTAGATGCTTTTTGACAAACTGTGGAGGTCTTTTACAATGTTTCTGGCAATAAATTTTATGTACAAAATTTAAACCTTGAAAAAAGATCTATGTACGGTATTTAATAATTATGATCGTAAATTGAAAATCCTAGATGTCAATTACTTTGTAATACTGAAAACTTCAATTTACACAGTTAATGTGTATCGGGGGGTGGGGGGGGGGTGGGGGGGTGGGGGGGGGTAAAAAAGACATCCCAATTAAAAACAGTTTTCATATCATCAAACATGCCCAAAAAAGGAAAAACTATATGTATTATATTCACATTGCTACATCATATTATGAGTACAAATATGGTTGAAAAAAAATGCGGGATAAATGTTATTATAGGTGTACTTTCTCAAAAACTATGTAACTTCAGTAAAGGACTCAATAAACTTCACATTAAAATGTGGGAAATTAATTGACAGCTTATTTTTTTTTTGAGTTGAATTATAATGGAAGTATGCAAAAAAACATACCACTTTTCTTTTATAATCTTTTTTTTCTTTCATATTCCCAGAAAGACCAGAAGATGGAATAAGCTTGTTGAATCCGAAAGAATATAGTCTCTCCCTTCTCCAAAACGACGCAAAAGAAGGCCTTACCGACATTGAATCTAGAATTGATCAACCAGATTTCGGAAACTTTGAGATCCCTGAGTAGACGGAGGTTTTTATATATTACTTTTGTATTATTGTTAAAGTGATTGTAAATGTTCACATTAATCGAGACAATGCGTAAAAAGTGCATCTTTGTAATTAGAAGTTTTAGGCGTCCTTTGTGCTATTTCCTATCAAAATACATTTTAACGTTCTCAAAAAAAGTTTTTTAATCTGTTAAATTCTTTTCGATACAGTAGGAAGAATATCGTATTTTACATGTAAAAAAAAAACAAAAAAAAAAAACAAAGACGTTTAGGCTCTTGAGATAATTTCAAGAACAGAAGGATAATTAAAATCATTTATATAAAGGCATTTTAGACTATCTTCGGAGAATGGATGATAATTTGATTTTTTTGAAATCGAGACGTCTTGAGAAAAATTAGTAAACACTATGATCTTAAAGTTAGACATCTCATGAAATTTGACGAGAATCCTCTGTTAAAGAACCACTGAATTAAAAAAAAATACATTCTGTATGACACAAAAGAGATTACTCAAATGCATATTGTATAGATTAAATGTAAATGAAATCATTGTAGTCCGTTGTAGTTGGTTGTTCTTTTCCATTGTATGTATGTGTACAATAAGATGTAAAGAAAAGTAGGCCTTATCTTGAAAAGTACTACTTGTTAATGAATTTCGTTTGTTTAATATGTAAAGGCATAAAATTAATCTTTTGTCATATTTTGCTAGTTGTGAAGGCCTTGAGGTATACAATTGTTTATTAAATTTCTCATTATAAAAAGACATATCACGTCAAGCCGAGAAGCGCAGATCATCAGATCAAAGGAAACGCAAATACGACTCCCCGGATCAAGTTACTGTTTTATTGATCTTTTTATTGGCATTGATTATTTATTGTCAATTGCAATTTTTGATATTGCCTAATACAATGAAATTCATATTCAAGAAATAAAAGTCATATATTCATACATTGTTTAGTTTACTGTTTACATCTTTTAAATAACATGCTACTATACAAGCAATGAAATAATCACCAGGCTGATTTTCTATCGAAGTCCAATTTAACTCACTTGTGTTAATAAAACTATAGGTACTGTGAGCAAGGAGCTCACCAAATGATACTCCGCCTCCCATACGCAGTACTGCTAAGGCTTCCCATAGCTTTTAATGCGTTTAAAACGTAATACTGCATTGCAAGGTCGATTTTAAGTTTTATTTTTAAGTTCTGTATCTAAATACGTCCAATTCATATAGAGAGTTCCCTAGGCTATATATAATCACATTTGTTACGATATCACATGGCCTCGTTGATCACGTGACGGCCACTTTTACCGTTGTGAAGTGCTTCAGCGCAGCACTATAACACAAATATTTTTAATTTTTTGTCATGTAAATAAACTCGTTCCATCTTTGAGAACCCGAAATGTGCATGAGAAATGTTATATTATTACTCTGGTACAAAATATTTCACATTAACTTCAACTTACCGACAAATCTGAGGGTATTTTTAGCTGAATATCGTGAATTCATATATTATGAATCCTGCCTCCATCCACGAGTATCAAAAAGGGTAAATGTCAAAAGTATATTTTCGTATGTATTTTGAAAACGGTGACTTTTCCACAAGAGTATTAAAACAAACTTATCTTAATTTTTCGGATATATTATATTTAAGAAATGGATTGAAACATGTTTATTTTAAACTAGATTTCTGCATCTTTATATGCTGATTGAAATAAGATGTAAAGTTTATGACAATCTCCCCCTCATTACAGCTCAGGTTTGCAGTGACTTGACGTCATAATTAATAAATTTGTAGTTCAAAGAAGTACATGCGCAGAGTACACTGCAATTTTCTCCGGGAAGCCTTATCGTACCAGCGTATGAATATGCTGTAATGTGAGTATCCATGTTTTGTTGTGTGAAACTCAAAATATGTGATAGATAAAATAGTAAAATAGGAGTTGCACAATGGCAATATGTAAAATTGATTTTGTGAAAGTTTCATTAAATTTCACTCGGTAGTGCATGTACAAGAGGAGTTGCGGATAAGAGTAAAAGTGAAACAGACAGACGTACGTGCGGAAATCCCGATTACTATATACACTCCCACTTTTCAAGCGGGGGGTATAATAACTGAAATTTGCTTTATTTTCATGTTGAACTATTACTATTACAGTGGTATGAGAGGAGTTGCGGATAAGATTCTTTAGATACCGATACATATATATATATATATATATATATATATATATATATATATATATATATATATATATATATATATATATATATATATATATATATATATATATATATATATTCTTAGAAAGGCGTCATGTTGTTGAGAAGTTCAGAGCAACATGCTATACAGGAATTTTTTTTCATTGAAACGAACAGCTTATGCCACGCTTGGACAAAAAAAAAATATTTATTTAATGGTCATGAATACACTTTTTTATCATTTCCCCTTCATATCAACAATTTGATCGATTATTCCTGGATTTAAATCAGATAATTTATATCATAGAAAAGCTAAACAAAACACATTTATTATTTATTTTAAAAATGTCAACGCATGTTTTTTAATTTAGGAAAAATTGTCGTGTCTGAAATTTATTTATGATTTGTTTTTAATTATGTTTGAGAAATATAAGCTGCTTTGCCTGATCTATATATTAAAAGCCGTACACATCATTTTAAAACACCCTAGGTTTCCAACGTCTCATGATTTTAAGAAAGTTCACGGAAAATGTTTTAAATTGGTGTACAAATCATATACCACATGCATTGTGATAAATTCTTCGAGTTTAATCAGTGTGAAAGTCAACTGCCTTAAATTTCACGATTTTACGATGATGACATTTTTATTGATGGTCTGAGCACGAGTAAGCTCCGCCCATTTCATGAATTACTAAGCCCAGTGGAACGGCTCACTGGGACCACGGGGTCAATGTTAATCGCCTGATACCACTGTGTAGCTGCTATTGGACTGATTTGGTACCGCTGTTATGCTTTTTTCACAGGTTTGGTCTTAATATTAGACAACATGTATGTTCAGGACAGGAAAGAATGATAATACCCCTAAGCTCTCTACACGTGAAAAAATTAATTGTAATCTTGAAAAACTGTTTTGGAAAAAAAAACCTAGTGTTCTGTTAGATGTAAATTTTGTTAGATCATTTTTTCTTTTTGTCCCCCGCTTGAAAAGTGGGGGATATTAATTTGGGTTTGTCCGTCCGTCCGTCCGTCCGTCTTTCTGTCTGTCTGTAACGCTTTCGTTTCCACACGATATCTCGAGAACCCTTTGAGCTTTTGCAATGAAATTTAGCATAGCAACTCCCTATGGATTAAAGAAGACCCCTATTGATTTTGAGGTCAAAAGGTCAAAGGTCAAGGTCATAAATAAGCAAATTCTGTCTGTTAAAACACTTTCGTTTCCACACGATATCTCTAGAACCATTTGAGCTATCGCAATGAAATTTTACATAACAACTCCCTGTGGCCTAAAGAAGAACCCTATTGATTCTGAGGTCAAAAGGTCAAAGTTCAAGGTCGTAAATTTATACATTCTCTCTGTGTGTAACACTATCATTTCCGGGCGATATTTCAAGAAGATTTTGAGCTTATGCAATGTAATTTTATACCAAAACTCCCTAGGACGTCTCTCGCCCCTCTCAAAGTGCCCCGCTCCGTTTGTTTTATTAGTATTTATAGTATTACATGTCGCTATTTTTAGCGCAGGGGCATGAGGAGAGTTATTGCGTATAAAACAGGTTCTCGGCGGACTTTATGTTCTTATTACATCTATTATAACTGTTTAATAAAGGCTAAATAAATTAAACACCATGGATTGTGTAAAATTTTGAGAATACCGAACATGAAAACATGAATATATGCATGTATGTGACTTCAGTTCTGCATATACTTCACTCCATGTAAAGCGACTCCGTGGTCTAGTGGTTATGTCTCTCGCTTCAAATGTGAGAGGTCCCGGGATCGAATCTCGGTCGAACCTTTCTTCTTTTTTTTTTAAATACTTTTTTTAACTAAATGATAGTATTCAGCATGTGAAATGAAAAATGTATGAGGTTATAAAATCATCATTACAGTGTGATAAATATTCCATATAAAAAAATCTTCTATACACATAATAAAGAATAAGCAATCAAATCTTTATATGCATATTGACATACATGTATTTTATTTCCTTCAGTATACATGTATACATTTAATAATTCTACAAATTTAGTCAGGGGGAGCCGACTTTTTCCCTAAGCGGGGGACACGAATTCTCTGAATTAGCTTGTATGCATTAATATTGATGTTTTGGTTCAACAATTCACATTATTAATTCAAAGCATTTATTATGATATGTTTGAAGGCATTAAATATACATATAGAGGAAGACATTTTTCAAATGAGATATATTACTACAGGCACAATGACAGCTAGAACACTTCATTAAATAGCATTAAATGATAAATAAAACAAACAATAATTAACGTCAAAAATTGGGAAATGGAGCAAACAAGACGGAATCAGAGTTGGGATAGCATGCTAAATATTTCATTTTTTAAAATCTAATTAGGTATTTTTTTCTATTGTAAATCAATTCAAATGGGAATTGTTATGAAATCATTTAAAAATGTGAGAGTGAACTGACAACTACGCCTTAACGTATACTAAGCGTACTATCGGTATAGCAATGTTCGGATTTGGCGCTCTTGTCTGTGTTTAGCTGGGATTATTGCTCAAAGAGCAATTACCGGCTTATGTCATCCTATTCAAGGCAGGAAGTCAACCCCATTGTCGCCATTTTAAAGTTACGTGGAAAATATAGTTTTTACTCTCAACCGCTTTTGAGATAACACAAACGCTAAATAAAGCAACAAAAATAAAGCGAAGTTTTATCTTTTAAATAAACATTAGAAGTAATGACTTTGAAAACTTCAGTTTAAGTCAAAGAACATAGTTCATTTAGCGTAAGAATTTTTGATAATCAGTGTTATCGTACTTCTCTACACATACGAGGTAAAGCAGGAGAGGGAACTAGACTGGTCTGTTTGTTTACATTCAGCTGCGGTACCAGATTAATTCTGATTCTGACAAGATCGGACCGTGGTATTAGGATTGAAAAACTCACTGTCAATGTCTTATTGCAGCCCGGAGGACCGGGCTGCTCTATACATATACGTTTAATTGTTGGTGTATGGGGATTGGGGTGGGAGACTCAGTAGTAATTCAGAATTAATGCTTTTCTAAACATTGAAAAGTTTGTAAATCAATATGTTCTTTCCCTTTATAAATTACGAGATACATAATATATTTACTTCCATAAAGTGAATCTGTAAAAATATATATGTTTTTCATATTTAATATGTAAAGTTGCTTATCATTTACTATGGAAAAAGGACAGGTCCCTGTTTTTAGAATATCGAATTTTTATTCTCGCATAAAAACGTACTATGCAAGGTTGGTGTTTTATATTCTAAAATTTTATATTATATTCATTTTTTAATACAGGTAATGCATGTGTCTCACTTAAATTTATATTTCATGCAGCCAACATTTACTTGAGTAGTTAATCAATTTTAAGATGGTATCGTTTTTGTTTGATTTTTATCCGACTATAAGTTTTCAAAATTTTCGCGACTATCGTCTCAATCAATTAAACGCATGGTTTTTCACATTTATCAAAGCGGTTTGATGATCAAGACTCATTTCCATTATTTTTACTTTATATATTTCTCGGGCGACAATTGATGGTTACAGACCCTGAGACGTGCTACTACCCCATACGCTCGCTGCACGAACGGTACACGAACGCTACACGGTTTGCACGAAAGGCTGCACGGTTTACACGAAACGCTACACGGTTTACACGAAACGCTACACGGTTTACACGAAACGCTTTGCACGAAAGGCTGTACGGTTTACACGAAAGGCTGCACGAAACGCTTTGTACCCGTTTCTCACACGCTTTGTACACGTACGATTCTCGCACGTTATGGCCTCGGTTTGGATTTCTACTGAGAATATCTCGGACATTATTACGGTTTTATAATTAATTAAATGGAAATCTTTCACAAATCTGGTTCATAAATATCAGTACACTAGTATCATATAAACCGATAGAAATATTTGAAACTATCACAGTTGTAATAAATTAATAAATAATTGTCATTTCGTATTTATTTATCTATCCAAATGTTTAAAAACGAAATGCCGATATCATGAATGACTTTCATAAGATACAATTTTCATGTATTAGTCATACATTACAATGAATCTCTTGCATTTAAACTTTTTTACGAGTATAGTTTAATATTTACATTGAGTGTAATTTTCTTTATGAAATCCATTAAAAATTCTCGACATTCAAATTTCTATAACACACGCGAAACCTTGTCATCGCGCGTTAGAATACACAGTAGGAACTATATGCACTTTCAATACTCTAGGAACACCAAAATGTACAATGTTTTATTTCAACTGAATGAAAATCTATAACCCTGAAAAATTAACGTAAAAACACAACAAATGTGCGTTTAAAATTAATTTGTCTTTTTTTCCTCGCAATGTTCGTTTGCGTTATTAAACGTTGCAACGTAACAAACAAACAGCTCTTACGTATATTAAGCACACCAGGTTTGAAGGGCGCTAAATTCACAGTAGAGATTACTTTGATAAACAATTATGAAGAAGAAAAATTAGAAGAATGTAAATATGAGCATTGAATTCATATTCAATGCTATATAAGCATTGAATTCATATTCAATGCTTAAATGAATAAAACAAAAAAGTCGATTTCTTACTGCAGGAATATGAGCTCATTTATTTTAAATAATATTGATAATATTGTGTTTGATTTCCGTAGGCGGATTATTTTTCTTGATTATTATTTAGTAAAAAAATTTGCCTATATACTCTACTTATAATTATTGATACATTTTTAAAGATTTTTTTTTATCTTACGTTAGCATTATCTATAGGAGGGAAACCGGTAAGAGGGGGGGGGGGGGTAAATGTGGTGTCTTAATCTATTTTTATTCTCTTTCTCTTTTTACATGAAGCTTATCAAATAACATCAGTATACCAATCATACTGTAAAATCCGTAATTTCAAACCCGACTAGACGTATGTATACATGTGTACATTAATTAATAGTCGCGGCATTTGACTATACATTTTACATGTACATACAATGTAGATCGATCACTACTTCGGCATTCAGGTATATTAAAAGAAAAGTGATATATCTTAGATGAAATAAAAAGGACGTGATTTATAAAACAAATAATATACAATTATTCATGATTTACTCCTTAAAATTTCTTACATGATATTCATGAAAAGACTATCAAATCAGTTCTGTTTATTTTACTGTTTACGGCTAGAAATTCGGATTTACAAATAAAAGATGAAATCCGCTGATATATAAGTTGTACCCATTAAATATTTATAGAACCATTTTATTTTAAGAAAATAAAACCCAGTCGTATTTTTCATGTGTATTTTAGCCCTTAACTCAACATGTACATATAACAAAACCGGTTTTCAGTTACCATGCACTCGGAGCCCTTGATCGTTGCTGTAAATGACCTGGATCACAGTTGAAGGGCGGAAAGAAGATTGCAATATATTTTCAAGGGGTGTATCTGTGCACACATTTAACAAAGTATTTCAAAAAGAATAGAAAATTAAGCATTTGTTTAAACTAACATTAGATTGAAAGTTACAACAAAAAATAAAAGACTGTACTAGTAATTTTAATTTACCCAAGCCCCCCCCCCCCCCGTTTCTAAAGATGTTGTCGTCAGTGCGTGATAATTAAAATTTTAATCCATTTATTTGACAATAATGAGCAACAAAGTTTATGTATTAAAAGGTATTGAATGACACATCGTTTCAAAACTTTCTTTTACGTACTTTAAATGTGAAAATAAGAGCGGAGTCCTGATATATTTTTACTTTCAATAAAAAAAAAATTATACCAGTATTTCTTTCTTTCTTTGAGAAAAAAAAATAAGATCGTGTTGATAGTATATTGAATTCAATGCCCTTAAAATTGTTGTACATAGTTAATTAATTTGAACACATTTTCTTGAGAAGGAATAAAAACAAACAAATGTGTATAATACGTTACCGTGTAATTTCATTTTGTTGTTCCATTTTTTTTTTGTTTTTACTCCTGAAATATCACAAACATAACTAATTCAATAATAAAATACCAATACAATTTGACATCCTGACCCATTGATAGCCACATTTAAAATGAAATGACTTCCGAATGAATCTTACATGATTCTTGCACGAAAGTCACACGTTTTTTCACACGGTTCTTACAAGAAAGTCGCAAGTTTCTCACACGCTTCTTGCACGCTCGCTACACGGTTTGCACGAAACACTTTGGAGCTTACACGAAACGCTGCACGGTTTACACGAAGCGTTCACGGTTTGCACGAAACGGAAAGCGTACGAAAGTCACACACTTTTTTGGGGTAGAAGCACGTCTCAGGGTCTGTTACATCAATGTTTTCTTGTCATTTATATTGATAGTTTTAAAATATTTTTTTTATCAGAATATAAACACGATTCATGTAAAAAAAAAAATCATGTTACTCTGTAATTGAGCCAGGGTCTCTGTACTTCTGAGTACTTTGATTTTCTTTATATCTTGAGAAAGGTTTACCTCTGAAGGACAGCTGATAATAAATGTTTCTTTTGACAACACTTTGCCACTGCACAATATTTACGCAAACATGTCACGCTTCTTATTGTGGAAATATAGTTACAGCAGATATTCTTTTGTTAAATCACCACATGACTTGATCAAGTGACGCCTTGCAATTGCGTCCTTAAAGAAACGTATACCACGGTTAGGAAAACAAAAATCAATGCTGTTTATAAAGCTTCAAAATTTATCCTAATGATTTATTAAACGGCCATGAAATATATTTTTTCTATCATTTTGCCTTTATATAAGCCATTTGACCAGATTTTTTATGAAATAATTTATTATTTATAGAAAATTGTTATGCATTAATTTTTATAATATAGGAAACTTTTATTTATTTATGATTTCTTTTTTTTTAAGTATGTTTGAGATTTAAAAAAAGCTGTTTTGCCTGACCGATAAATGAAAAGTCATACACATCATATAAAACCAACCCAAGGTTCCCAATGCCTTTGCAAATGATTTAAAGAAAGTCTACGGGAAACAAAAGTTTTAAACCGTTTTAAAATGGTGTACATTCCCATACAACATACATTTTGATAAATTCTTCGAGTTCTTATCAGTGTAAAAGTCAACTGCCTTAAAGCTCAAAATGGTGACAATTTCATTAGTGATCTGAGCAAGCTCCGTCCATTTTATGCATTATCGCGCCCACTACGACTTCTTTTGGGGACCACCACTGAAGGACAGTTATGAGACTGCTTTGGTACCGCTGTAGGACTTCTATGGGACTGCTTTGGTACCACTGCAGGACTTCTATTAGACTGCTTTGGTACCACTGGAAGACTTCTATGGAACTGCTTTGGTACTACTGAAAGACTTATATTAGACTGCTTTGGAACTACTGAAGGACTTCAATGGGAATGCTTTGGTACCACTGAAGGACTTCTATGAGATTGCTTTGGTACCGCTATTATACTCCTTTTTGTGAGTGTTGGTCTTAGTTAGACTGTATTTTGGTTAGGAAAGAGAAACATACATGTAGACTTAAAAAAATGTTTGAGATATTGATCGACAATTTTCATACTGTGTTATACCTCTGCGCTCCTTAAACGTAAAACATTTAATTGTATTGTGATCTTGAAGAAAATGCTATAGAAATAAAAAAAAATATCCAGTGTTCTATGAAATGTTCTTCGTGCATGTATGCTTCATTCAATAGTCAAGGAAAACAATTTACACTTTTTACATTTAAAGCAATGATTATCATATGTTTGAATTATTAATGCTAACGATACAGTAGGAAGAAACAAATGACAATTGTATCAAAATTAATATTTTACTGCTGGTGAAGTGTGTATAAAAGAGCGCTATTAAATTGCAATGAATTATGAATATAACGAACAATAAAGACGTCGTTAATAAGTCCATTCAAACAAATACCTTTACAGCGGAACAAGTATGCATCAGTGTTTGAATAAGATGCTAATTATTTCATATTTTTGAAAAAAAAAGTAAGGTAAGGGTACACCTATTGTTTTTATAGAAGTTCAATACAAAAGTGAAATATCATGAATTCATTTAACCAGAAAGTGAACTGAAAATAACGCCATATATATACATGTATAGCGTTTAACTACCTACAGTGTAGCTGTAAAGGAAAATGATCAAATTTGGGGTTCTTGTCTGTGCTTTACCGTGTGTCTTTAGAGAATTCTTGTGTTATTTCACCTCTGAAGGACAACTGATAAAAAACATTACTTTTGACAACACTTTGCCAACGCACACGACACTTTGCCAACGCACTCTTTCTACTATCTCAAGATTTACGAAGAAATCGGTGTGATAGAGTGCAGTTTACAATGCTTAATGCTAAATCCATAATGTGTTGCAGTCATGTACGGCACGAAATTCTTGTCTTGTAAACTCCTGAAATGTTATCTGTCTGAATTATCGATAAACAGGGCAAATGCTGAAGTAGGATGGGAATATCGGTTTAAGAATAATTGTAAGTATTTTTAAAGTATATTTATATGTTATTTATATAGGTGATAGGATCTTGACTATGAATTAAAATTTCCCTTAAATAAGAATATTTTGGTCACAGCTTTTAAAGATTTGGTACTAGTTTGTTCAAGAAATGATCTTATTAAAAGAGGACTCTGATACAATGTTATGTTTAAAAATTAATACAGATTTCAAATTTAAAAAAAATAATAAAAACTTCTCATTTGAACTTGAAATCATAACTTTAGCTTGGTCAAATAAAGTGTTTCGGGGCATAATTTGAAAGTAAACCCAATGAAAAATCATATTCTAAACTGTCATTACCAATGAAAATTTGAGAAAAGCAGTCACAAATATGGGAGTTTTTTCATATCCAACAAAAGAAAATGTATCCAAATTGCCTACAGTCTCTCAGAAAACGGTAATTTGTAAGTTCATGGCCTCTTCTTCAAAATAATGTCAAATTTATTATAGGTATCGGGACTACTTTTCATGTAAATTCAAATTGAATTCAATGAACATACCATATTTCTACCTATTTCTATTAGAGCCGTAAAGTACGGGAAAAAAAAGTTGAAAGTGATTATGACGTCATAATGGATCTAGAAGCAAAATTTGGGTCTAAAGATATTTACTAGATTTTGACCTTAAGGGCTTAAATTTTCTCTTCATATACCCTGCATATATTAACAAACTGGAAAATATTTTTTTATTATAAACTTTCTTTCAACTGGAAATTTATAAAACACCATTTCCATTTATAACAAAGAATGAATCTCTTTATCAGTTTGCCCTGCTAAATGGATACCCTTTGATGGTCATTTCTATTTTCTAAGCAACACAAAGATGAACTGGACCGATGCTAAGGTAAATAATATGTTTATTCAATATTTTGCGACTTGTACCTGTAAATAAATTTGAATTCAATTTTGATTAGATTTATTTTATTGTTTTTGAAATTAAAAACTTATTTTTTTTGTATCTTGATTGTTTTCACCTAAATTATGATCTCTTCTAACATATGTAACCCTTTGGTTAAAGACGTTAAATGGTTGTCATTAAATAGCTTAAACTTCTTATATAGACAGTGCGTCTTTGGATATGAAATTAATATATAATGCATTAATAATTGCTGAAAAAATCTAATGTATTTAGAGGACGTTTATACGAGGGTTGTTCGAAAAGTTCGTGGACAACTGTCATATCTTTTTTATTTGCCGTCATATGTTATCCAAATTTGGTAGAAATATTTTAACAATAAATCCAAATGATTTGTATTAATTTTTTTCAAAATATTACGATTTATACAAAACTTATCCAGATTTTAAGAATGCAAAAATCGGATCGCGGAGCAGGTCAAAATTTAGCCAGTTACAGACAATACACTAAATAATGTTTGTAGTCAAATTCTCTGTAAAATGAATCAAAATCAAAAAACAACCGAGAAATTCAACTTAAGAATTGTTACATCGATTCGTATACCAAATTATGGTTTAATATTTTGCTTTGTCGAAAAGAAATCAACTTGAGAAGATAGGTAGTCCTTATTGAAAACGACAAAAAATGATGACGTTTTAGAACGTCACGGAGCAGCAGATAACGATGCAATTTTGTGTTTTACTCAGGGAAAATCCTGAATTAACTCTAAAAATGTTGAAGGAATCAAGAAAATATGTCTCAAACGAGTTACGCATGTGTGTACAATTAGTACTGGCAGTATTTGAGTGACAGAGACTCTGTATCGGATAAGGATGATCTGTGAAGAAACGGTTTAACTGTAAAAATCTTAACAAAACCTTAAAAAGTTGGAACGTCAAAGAAAGACATAGGGGCTTCAGAGTTGCTTATGCTGTGAAAGCAGAGTTAAGTAATAAAAGAAATTAAAACCTTAACAAAGGAAATTATACAACGAGATCAATTCTTAAAAAACAAATGTCAAGTATTAGAAAAGGGATTAATGAATGGGCATTGGATTATACTGTATGAAATGTATAGGTCCTGGATAGTATTTCTGAGAAATTCTTGACACTATGTTTTGACGTTACATTGCCATTAAGGGTGCTCCGCGGGTACAAAACATGTTGAGTTTAAAATGAAATAAATTGATTTCTGTTAAATTGAATGGAATGAAACTTTACACATCAACAAAACAAATAATTTTACATATTATAATGTGCTTATTTTAAATTTCCAGTGAGTAATATAACGAAGATTGACATCGTCCACGAACTTTTCGAACAACCCTCGTATAAATTAATTAAAAATTGTATTAGAAAAAAAAATATATATACATGTATACGTTAAAAACTATTTCACGCATTCTTTTTATAAAGAAAAGAAACAGTGCACAGCTTTTAGATTAAACCCAAAATTTGATGCACGGAATGCAACCTTTTAGCCGTAATTCCATTTGGCAGGGTTTATATCTTCGTTTACATAGAGTACTCTAAAGTAGTTTTGCGTTTGTAATTTTTGTTTTTAGAAAATGTGTATGGGAAAACAAATAATATAAAGAATCAAACGTGCAATTAAAATTACTACAGACCCTGATACGCTCAACTACCCCAAACGCATGCTGCGCGAATGGTACACGTTCCCTACACGTTTTACACGATATGCAATATGGTTTGCACGAAACGCTTCCACATTTGTACGAAGCGCTGCACGGTTTGCACGAAACGCTGCACTGTTCAAACGAATTTTTACACGGTTTGCACGAAACGAAGAGGCACACGAAAGTCACATGCATTTTGGGATAGTAGCACGTCCCAAAACATGTATAATAACTTGAAAGAAAAAGTTTGCTAATAATTAACAATTGATCTTTATGAATCTAAACTTCAACTTATTTTGTTCCTGTCTATTTATGTACATTGTACCTATCCGTCTGTCAGTAGCTTTTAAAATAATGTTACGAAAAGCTTTTTTAAAAACAAAAGATGCAATTTCATTGAATTTTATTTATAAGTAACACACGCTAGTATCAAAGGGTGCATAGTTAATTATTCTGCACTTAAAAACCTGAATGCATATAAAAATAATCATATAAAAATAATTGTAGTAAAATAAAGTTAATATTTTGTGTTGTGTAAAGAACTATATGCGGTATATTGCAAATGTTTGCCCCACAAAAGTCAAATTTTGAAAAATGCTTGAAATGTGCTGAATTTTATAAATAGTCTGAGAAACATATATTAACAGAACACATTATACTTTCAAAGTAGTTAATTGACACTTTCTGGTTTTATGACGTCACAAACCAGTCCGAATTTATATCATTTTTAGAAACAGTACAAAATGGACAAAATTTCAGCAATTTTAGTTTTAAAATTTATAGAGGGCAAGTTTGCTCAGGAACAATATTTACATATTATATTGATATTATCAATCTACATATATCAAAATTTTGAGCCTGATTAGACCTGCGCTCTGTGACTTTTACTTTTATCGACGTAAAATATACATTTTTCTGTAAAGATCATGAAAATTTTAAATTTACGTCATTTAAGTAACGTTATTTCAATCATATGACGTCATGGCGTATGAAAATATTCAGTGCTTTTAAGTTAGCATATATTTTCCACTGTTTAAAAATATCGCAAGTGAGTTATGGCAACATATGGAGGTTTCTATGCAAAAATATCTAATTAGATTCCATAATTGCTCTACCTACTGCACAGAAAATGTTAAGACTTGTTTTCTAATAAAATCTTGATACCTACGACATGCAATAGCCAGTACACATTATGACGTGATATTATGACGTCATCGACCTCTGCTATACAAGTTTATAAGAAACATCAACAAAATCGCTTCGGCGCAAGGGCATACCTTACTTTGTTTTACAGAAACAAGGTTTAAAAAGACACAGGATATTCAAAGGATTTAAGATATTGCTGCACAAATGTCGGCACTGCACTTGTTTAGTTACTATTCATGCAACTTTAAGTTTGAACAGGGTAAGTATTCACAGTCCAGTGTAATTTTTCTAAAATTTTTATCGATTGAGAAAGTGCATAGGATTTGTGCAGCACTTTTATTAATCTTAAGAATATTCTCCTTAATATTATACATTGTTTATTTTAAATTATATAGGATATGTTCTTGCGCCGACGTGATTCTCTTGATGTGATTTATTACCTTGAATTGGAAAGAACAATGACGTCGTAATATGACGTCATAATGTGCACTTGCATTAATAAACTGTGGGTACTAAGTAATCAATTTCAACTTTCTCTGTACACAAAATATACAACTTATGAATTTTACTAGCTCATTTGCATAAAAATATCCATATTTAGCCTTAACTCACTTGCGATTATTAAATATTTCTCGTTGAAAGTTTGAATTTGGGGGGGGGGGGGTATTAGTTATTAAAGAATAAAGCTCTTATAATTGTCTTTTGAATAACTCTTTTAGATTATTAAATTTACTGTAAACCAACTTTTCTTCGCGACGACTTTATTTCACGATTTAGCAAGGGTAAACTACATCGCGACGATTAATTTTTGCGATCGAGCCTTTTTGGATCGTTAATTTATAGACGAATAACACTTAAAGGCCCGGTTCGCGACGAGAAATATTCGCGATGACGAGGGTCTCGCGAACTCCGCGAAACTTTCTCGCACGCGGATAAAAGTTGGTTTACAGTATGAAAAACTTATTTGTACAATTTACGAATTTTAAAATCTAGGCACAATGTGAACTTCAAGGAGCCTACCTTGTTGAGGTAGAAACCATGGCAGAAAATACATGGATTCAAGAGACGCTTATTTTACCTTGGAATACAAGTAAGATTTCTTTTCTTTAGTCTAAAATCTTTTAATTGAAAATAATAACTATTTTAGACCAAAAAAAGGCATTTGTACCGAAAATGAGAAAATCACATTAAATAAATACAGTTGATAATTAAAAGGTAGATTTCCATAGTTTTCAGACCAATCCTTTATCGATGAAATACCGTTCACGGTAGCTCAGTCGGTAGAGTGCTCGCTCCGTGATCGGGAGGTCGTGAGTTCGTATCTCGGCCGCGACTAACCTAGTCGTCAAAATGTGTAGCAACTGTTCCTTCGCCATGCGCTCAGCAGTTTGAAGTGAAAGTTGCGGGTCCTTTGGATGAGACCTTAAAAACCGAGGCCCCGTGTCAGCGGCAGGCGTTGGCACGATAAAGATCCCTCACTGCTCAATGGCCCTGAGTGCCGAGTAAAGGTCAAAATTTGAAGCCCTTCACCGGCATACGGTGACGTCTCAATATGAGTGAAAAATTCTCGAGAGGGACGGTAAACAATATACAATCAATCAATCAATCAATCATAGATGAAAATGGGCTTTGCATACACAATGAACAAAATGCTTTTTTCTGAATTTTTAGTTTGTATAAATACATTTTAAAAAAATGATCTTTTATCATTTATTCCGACATTAAATCACTTATAAGCAGTTCAAAAGAATTGCTTACTAATGAGTTTTCCCATTTTCCCACTCATGGTGGTAAATTTAGGCTTACGGTCAGCAAATAATCATGTCTTATTATGTAGACCCTACAAAAATCCTTTATCACCTACGTACTCTAGAAATGCTAATGTTTCAAAATATTCAAATGCAATATTCATTATGGATATTTGAGGAAAGGGTGGATATAGGCCTTACCTGTTGCCCAATATTTATTGTATTACTAGCATTCAATAAAATATATTTAAAGTATAGATACTGACCTTTTCATGAGACTGAAATTTAAAAATTTCAAAAATTGACTCAGATTAGCTCAGCTGTCTAAACGTTATGAAAACATCATCCGTTATTCATTTGTTATTTCACTGCACTGACCCAATTGGTCTGTTATTTTAAGTTGGCTGTCCCAATTGGTTTGTTACATTTAGTACAGTGTCCCAATTGGTGACATTTTAGTCCACTGTCCCGATTGGTTTGTTATTTTTAGTAGACTGCCCCAATTGGTTTGTTATTTTTAGTGGAGTGTGACATTTGGTATCAATGCTGTAAGACCTGGATCGGAGCAGCAGACATGGATAAGGAAGGCCATTTTACCTGGAATCGCAGAACCTCGGTCGATTTTACAAACTGGTACAAAGGTCAGCCTGATGACATAAAGGGAAAAGATTGTGTTCAATTCTGCTCAAACGGATTCTGGGACGATACCGAATGCAGAAGAAATAAGTTTTTCATCTGTGAGAAAGAGCTCGATTTCTAACAGATGAATTTTTCGATTTCTTAGAACTATTTTTTAATATGTCATTGGAAAGATTGTCGTTTGTCTGGCAAAAATTTCATATTTTTTTTATTCAGGTGAATGATGTTAATGTTTTAAGGTTATAGCATGTAAAATCAGTGTGTATAGATTATAAAAGCTGAAGCTAAGGAGCCTGGAACACTCTCAAAATTCGATAAAAAGTACTATTGTGTACAAGGGCTTGGGGTTTAGTGATTCAAAAGCGTCGGAAAAGTTAAAAAAAATAAACAGACAGAAATTTAATTTCCTCATATTCTGAAAAAGTGTACAAAAATTTTCAATTTTCAAAGCCATTATTTTATATTTGATATACAGCGTCTGTATGTCCGTCCGTGTAGCTGTCCCTCCGTCTGTCTGTCCCTTCGTAATACATTTTCTTTGCAGTTTCCTCAGCAACTACTCATTTCAGATGCTTGAAATTTTAACACAATCTTCTCTGATGCATGGCATATGTTTGGATTAATTTTTATTCAAATCTGATATCAACTTCCTGTTTATTTTCGTCGCAATTTTCTCAGGAACTACTCATTGCAGATGCTTGAATTTAAACACAATCTTCTCTGAGGCATGCCATTTGGTGGGATTCATTTTTGTTCCAATCAAATGTCAACTTCCCGTTTGTCTGTCTGTCTGTCCGTTTCATACATGTTTCACATATACCAAATTTTCGTCAAAGTTTTTTTTTTGCCCCGTGGGGATCCGGGTTAGAATAGGTCCTCAGTACCCCCTTGCTTGTCGTAAAAGGCGACTATATGGGGCGGTCCTTCGGATGAGACCGTATAAACCGAGGCCCCGTGTCACAGAAGGTGTGGCACGATAAAGACCCCTCCCTGCTCAATGGCTCTGAGTGCCGAGCATAGGCCTAAATTTGCAGCCCTTCACCGGCTATGGTGACGTCTCCATATCAGTGAAATATTCTGGAGAGGGACGTTAAACAGTATACAATCAATCAAAGTTTTCTTAGGAAATACTCATCGCAGAGGCTTGATATTTTAACAATCTTCTTTGAGGCATGCCATATGTTGAGATTTATTCTTCTTTTAATCCGATGTCAAATTCCTTTTTATCCGTGCGTCTGTCTGTTTCATACATAACAAATTTTCGTCGCAGTTTTCTCAGCAACTACTCACAACAGATGCTTGAAATTTTAGTACATACTTAATTTTGAGGCATGCAGTTTTGTGGAATTCTTTTTATATGAATCTGGTGTCAAATTCTTGTTTATCCGTGCTCATACCCATAACGTTTCTTTACATTAATATTGTATATTCACATCAGAGCGGGGGTATTACTAATGAGCATTGGCTCACAGATTTCTTGTTTAGATCAGAGAGTGCGCTCATTTTTTTTTTCAACATTGAAAGTACTCAAATATACCTGTTTACCCTAAAATTTAAAAACATAGCTTTTTAATACAGCCAGTTCTCCAAGACCTGGACATTAAGGAGAGAATTTTTAATAGAAAGTGAAAGCAGTGAGACTCTATTTTATATTATTGCTTAACATGGCACATTAATTTTTAATCATTCAATTTGTATATCTACAGGGCCATTTCATGCATTAAGAGAGTCGAGCTTTTGTAAGATAAGTAGGTCAAAATCACTGAATGATAGGATATTCTTGTCACAGGTAAAGCACATGTCAAATGCAAAACCCCAGGTCTTCTAAATCAAAAGTTATAAGCATTAGCATTTTGATTGCATGGACGATGGCCTAATACCAGACTTACATTGGACGTTTAAAAGGTAGTTACATTGACACTGCATTTGCCCAACATGCATAGAAGTTGGCCCAGTATTGGAATTACAGTGAACTTAAGGTAGTTATTTTATTGAACCACCAGTGGAAACCTCCTCGGTCAATATTGCTATTTTTTTGTATCATTGAATAATATCTATTTTTCTAATTGCCTGAAATCCAACAATGTAGAAAAAACTGAGTTATATTCACCTGCACAAAACTATAGCATACATGTAACAAATGCTGACCCAACTTTCTTTATCTTTCTTTTTTATATTTAATTCTTCATAAAACATTCTATAATTCTATATACATATTTGTCAGGAAAAATTGTATCTTGTATAATTTAGACAATGGGCCAAGAAATAAAATGAATCATTCTGATACATGATTTGTTGTGCTAATGGTAGGTCAATCTAAATATGCGCATTACATAATTCTATCGCAGAGGGCATATATCGCCCTTACATTACTAAACCAAAACCTAAATTCATTAAAACAACGACAGAATTTAATCCAAGAACATTTAAGATATTGTCTTTATAACTCAAAATGAACAAAATGATACCCCATTTACATGTGCTGTACCAACACTTATCAAAAAAATTTATGCTTCATAATTTACTCAGCAATTAGCCAACGTTGGCCAAATCATTATGTAACATCATTTACTGAAAAATGGGCCAACGGAGGCAAAACTAAACGAAACCACCAACTAATTTGGTAAAACAGAACTATGGACTAAGATTGGTCCAGATACTGAAAAATCATTACATGTTTGCACAGCTCTTGAACAAATCACGTTAAGATCTACGTAAATGCATTGAAAGCACATATTCTGCTTTTTTAAAATCGCATCAGAAATGTAAAAGTACTATGCATTGGGCAAAATTTAATAACTCAACCATATAGGATTAAATAAATCTTAATAACTACATGTATATACATATGTACTTGTATGAATAAGACACACTGGGCAAACGTTAGTTTTACCACATGAGGTCAATGTATCCCGATATTTACAATAAGTGCACGTTTTCAAACATTTGTCCAGCATTGCTTAATCCATATTATATGAATATCAACTTACAACCAAGATGCCAATTATTAACCAGCCTTGGGTCATTATATGTAAGCTAAATGAATGCTTGGTTCAGTCATGCCTTACAACTTTCTGAACATGGAAAACGCTATAAGCCGTGGCCATACTCATGGTGGGGCATGAAAAACTTGATTCTACACCATTTGTTAAAGTTTCCATATCAAAATGACTAACAAGCAGATTAAAAAAAACATTATCGTCCCCAACTTTCCGTAGGTGTCTAAGTGGATGAAATGCCATTATTTATGGTATATTGTGTCAAATATGCACATATTATCTTATGTCATACAAAGTAATCACCAAAGTTATTTTTTTTGAAAAATTAGGTAAAAAATCAAAGTCAAAAAGTAAAAGATCATAGCATGCTTGGAAACATCTTGTTACAGATAAGGAGCATGTCAAAAAGAAAGTACTATCTCTTCTCTATCAAAAGTTATAACGAAATTTAATATTTTCAAAAATTAGGTTTTAATTCAAGGTCACAGAATCAAAAGTCATGAAAGACTTAGAGGAAGGTATCGTCACAGTTAATATGCATGCATAAAATGATTGTCTTATATTTTCTCTTTCAAAATGAAATTTATTTAAGATAATGTTATTTTTTAAAAGTAGGTCAACCTTCAAAGTCATTGTAATGGGTTCAAAAATCAGAGAAAGTTTAACAGAAAAATGAGATTCAATGTCCCTTTCGTTTCGTGAAAATGGGGAAATCCCTCAGGCTCACTTTGAAGGGGAGCTGTTGCATTGGCTCTTCCAACTAACAACTGTACCCAAACGCTAATGCAGGGGTTTTGAAATATAAATTACATTTGCAAAGAAAGGCAACATGGGTTAAAAATGAAAATATAGGCAATTAATCATTATCTTTGAAAGATACACATGTAGTCTCATAACTGCAACGGTGTATGCTAAGAAGTTTTTATAACACGAGTAAGCGTGTTACTCAATTTGTTTGCACATACCGTTGCAGTTATAAGACTACATGTATATCTTTCCAAAAAAGTGATTCATTGTTAAAATAAACGTGTACCTGATCTCAGTGTATTGAGAGATCACACATACATGACGTCACTGACGTAATAGCCATTTACTTAAAGAAACAAACATATGAATCGACCAATTTCACAATTGTTATATATTTACACGTTCCTTAAAAAACTTCACTACTTTACCCTAAATGTTAAAGCGAAAAACGTTGAACAAACTTTTTTTTTTTAATTTTAAAATTGAACAAATAATATTGAATTTTACCTTTATTAGCACATACATTTACAGTGACTATGACGTTGTCAATTAATCATGTGACATTTGTCCTGTCTTCCCTATAATACTCCAGTGTAAATTAAACCAGGTAGTAAAAAAATAATAAAAGGTAAACAAAGATATAAAGTTTGTCAAAGAAACACGCCAGCAGCAGAAAAATAAGGTGGTAATGAAATAGTCGCCACTTATCTCTATATCAGGTAAATATAAAATAATTATGTTCATGTCACCAAAATGTACACTGTAAATGTGCAATATTTTGAAAGAAATGTTTAACTTTGGAGCGATATATGATTGGATCTATAACAATGACAATTTTGTATGGCCTTATTTTTACTAGTGATCTATTTGTATTGTATGTATGTATGTAAGTTGACTGGACTGAATGCGGACAAATCAAAACCTTAATTTGTATATACACCATATATCTAAACAGCACAAGTACATTATTTCTCAGCCGAATTTGAGGATTTGTAAGAATCACCTTAAGACTCTCAAAAGTAAAGAAAAATCATTCAAATAGGTTTGAATCTTTTCTGCCAAGATATATTTTGTTTTCCATTTCTTTCATTTAGTATTTTGTAAATTCTATTGTCATTAAAATGAACCTGATGACAAATAACCTTAAAATAAGTTGTATTTGGAAGACATGTTTCACACCAATCGCGAGGCCCTTATTTTCCTACTTAATTTGATTGATTATAAATTGACTGTATGTTGTTTGACGTGCAAATCGAAAACTTTTTCACTCATATAGAGACGTCACTATATGTCGGTGAAGGGCCTAAAATTCAGACCTTTGCTCGGCACTGTTGGCTATTGAGCAGTGAAAGATATATATAATATACAATCGCCTACCATGACACGAGACCTAGGTTTTTAAGCTTTATGGTCTCATTTGAAGGACTCAAAAATTTATTTCTTCAAAGCGCCTAGCGCTTGACGAAAGAACAGTTGTTTCACATTTTTAGCGACTCAGCTGAGTCGTGGCCATGATTCTAACACACAACCTTTACATCACCTAACAAGTGCTTTACTACTTATTTCGAGAAAGATGGGTTTTTTTCTACTTGACCACTATAGAGCGCCCAGGGTGGGTGTTACCAGTCAAAAGCGAATGCTTTTTTGAGACAATGCAACGTGTAGTTTTGCCTTTTCAAGGATTTCAAGTGTTGTTTATCGTTTTTTAGATTGATCAGCATGTGTTATGTTCAGCTATTATAGTTGACTTTAGTGCTTTGCCACATACATGTTCATGTCTTATATTAACTTGAAAACAACTGCATCTGAATCGTTGAGATCTATTTGGGGAAAAAAACCTTGTACCTTCTGAATGAATTAACCCCTCTAGCACTATTGAAAACACTATTGAAAATACTGTAAACCAACTTTTATTCGCGTGCGAGAAATTTTCGCGAAGTTCGCAAGAGCCTCCTCGTCGCGAATATTTCTCGCTGCGAACCGGTTCTAAAATTCTATGTGTCTATGAAAAAGATAACCTAATTAGGCTTAATCGCGAAAATTAATCGTCGCAAACTAGTTTGAGCCTCTTAAATCGCGAAATAAAGTCGTCGCGAATAAAAGTTGGTTTACAGTAGTCTGTCAACATGTTTGAGAATGGGTGATTTTCCACCATAAATGAATTTGCAGAGAATATGTGCGCATGGTTAATGTTACCTAAAAAAATCAAAATTTATAGTGTTTAACTGGAATATGACATGAAGTGGGTGACGTAATCAATTTCTATAACACCCGGAGGGCGTTTTAGTAAATTTGATCACGTACCGATTTCATGTCCTATCCTAACATAATTCTGAAAAATGATATATTATTTTTTATATTAACATTTCATTTCTTTTCGTCTTACGAAAGAAAAAATAAGGAACCAATTTTACATTGTTATGGAAATACATCATGATATGCCTACAAGGTCATGTGACGTAACAGTGGAACTTTTCAAATGGCTCGTGCTTTTATACACAATAAGGTCTGATCATGTAACCTACTGCATGCCATTGAAAATTGAGTTTCAATTTAATAAGTATTGTCCTATAAGGAAAGACATCGACATATGTAAATATATGTATCTAAAATATTACATGTTTTCACAAATAAATTTGTCAAAACTCAGACATTCCTTTTGTTGTATTAAAACGGCTCTGGTAGTTTGAGGAAATTTTTCACATCTCTGAGGCCCCTGTCGTCATTGTGAGCGCTTCAACTGTCAATAGTTTGATTTGAATAAAGTTAATGTTATCTCAACTTCATGAGAGGACTTCATAGTACAATACTGAGGAGCCTCAAAAATTTTAATTTGAAACTACTACTATACGTTACTAAATTTGTAGTTGCCTGTCTAACGAATACATTTGGTTTACTTTCACAGTCGGTGATAAGACAATTAAAGGCCAAGTTATTTATTTTTGCTGAAAAATTTGAGACATAACTTTAGAATGCATTATTTCTTAGATACAAAAAAGTTGAGCGTCTTCTTTACTGTTCGATTCAAAAACCAACCTACCTAACCCGAAATATCTTACAAAAACGTAGATTAAATTCTTCCTGGCACAGCGATATAGAAGAAAGTAAATTCCTGGGCTTAAAGTGCAAAATTTTTATATGAAATGAAATCGTTATTTGTATTAATTTCCTTTTTTTAGTTCTCATAACAAGCTTAATATTTAAGCGTATTTCTTAAATTAATGTTATTTGAAAAGGTTACACACTAAACAGAACTTCCCATGATGTATACTGTTTGAGGTATTTTACAGCTACTGTAAGAAACACAATAACTGAAATATTAAAATGTTATTATTGCTAAGGGCTTCAAAAGATTAGCCAAAAACAAAGAAATCAATCTTTACTATGCTTCAAAGGCAAATCTTTGAACATTAGATATTTTAAACTTTTTTTTCAAAATTGATTTGTATTTTTAAACACATGATACGACAGAAGGAAACACTAAATATAACTGATATTTGACTTGAATTTCTCATTAGGAGCTACTATAAGTATTTCAAGCAATTCATTGATAGTTCAAAGATTGGACAAAGACAAAGTTATGAATAATTATTTTTAAAAAAATGCACCATGTTAAGGACTATTGTCACAGATGAAAATGTACCATCGGACATTTTGACAATTACTTTGGATATTTTCAATATAATATTCTACATATCTGTTATTACTTCTAATTTAATGAGTTGTCTTATTTGCTTCAATCTGGTGGATTTATCTCTTTTAAAATGTTCAATTTTCTTAATTAGCCATGATTGATATGATCATATGAGCCGTGCTTTAAGTTACTTAATTTAATTAAAATCATTATCTTAACTCTATTTGATACTTATTGCGCTTTTATTAACAGGCCTCTTCTAATACGTATATGAAAACATTGGTTTTGATTCTACAGGAAAAGGTCTTCAACTCGACATGTAATCATATCAGCAAACAATAGTCATTTATTGAGTAGTTGTTTCAATCTATCCCATTTAACTCATGTAAAAAAAAAACACCAATGGGTTTGCCACATGTTTGCATATATAACTACCTACAAAAATGTTACAAATATAATAAACGTCGTGGTTTTAACGTTTCTTTTATGAACTTGCCCTTTTTGTCACAATTGAACGTTGTGATGCTTCAATTTTAATGTTTCTTGAAAAAAATCTGGTTGCATTAACATAAGAATAACATTACGCAAAAATGTTTTTGTCATTGTATAGCCACTTTAACACACCACAAACATTATGTTCAGCTCATCTTTTTTATGAAAATTGATAACAAAGATGTAAACCTAGAAATTTTTTCAGTGCATGTTCTAATTCAAGCACCCTATGAAATTTCCTTTTCAAGAGAGAGAGAGAGAGAAAGAGAGAGAGAGAAAGAGAGAGAGAGAGGAAGGATTATTATATATCATAACCACCTCATTCCAAAGATCCAATCATGTTTTAATGGAGGTATTGTTTTGGAACAGATTCCCACATGGAGCAAATTACCATTGCCCAGGACGTAATACGGTGTGACGTGTGTAAGACCGCAGTTGTACAAATGCACTGTGATACATGTCTTGTCAACCTTTGCACAGCTTGTGTAGGAAATCACATGATATCTGACGAACCAAATGATCACAAAGTCGTCAAATTTCAGTCAAGGAAATTTACTCCCCTGTATCCTGGATGTACTTTGCATGACAAAGAGAAATGTGAAATATACTGTAATCCTTGTGGTGTTTCAATTTGCAGTGCTTGCATTGCCTCAGGCTTTCATTCTAAGCATATAATTTTCCAACTTTTTCAAATTTACAATGATCGAAGGAAAGATATTGAAAGAGAAATGAACGAAATGATGAAGAATATTTTCCCAACATACGAGAATATTGTTTCTGATGCAAAGTTCCAATTAAGTCAGTTAGAAAAGGAATATGGGGATCTGTTATTAGCAATAACAAAACAGGGAGTAGAATGGCACAGAGAAATTGACAAACTAGTCGAGAAATTAAGAGTTAGCGTTTTTCAAATAAAAACAACTCAGGTTAATGTATTAAACAATCACTTGGAGGAAATTGAAGTAAAAATTAATCAACTTGGAGAAGAAATAAAAATTCAAGAAAAATTGCTTGAGTCTAATAAAGTATCTCTTTTATTGGAATACAAAAGTCGAGTTGAAGAATTCAAAAAAATTCCTGCAAAACTTGATGTCTCTATACCACATTTCACGGCAGTGAGATTGCCGGAGGAAAGATTCAACGAGATCTTTGGGAAACTTTCATCTCCAAACGTTTCTTCAAATGAACATGGATACAGCTTGAAGATAGCCGACCAGAAAATAGCTGGAACCTCTCCTCCCGTGAAACATCTGCTTGATGAACCAAAGACTGTCAATAAAATTAACACTGGGTATGATTATCTTCACAATGTAGCCTGTCAGGCTGATAAAGGAATTTGGACCAGAGGAGATAAAAACATTATGAAACTATTTAGCATGCAAAGTGACACGCTGCTGAAGTCAGTCAAAACCAAGTCCGGTGAAAATCCAACCGAAATAACTGTGACACAAAATGGAGATCTAGTTTTTATTGATAGTCAATCTATCTACATTGAGAAGAATTATAAATTAGAGGAGTTGATACGTCTAGAGAACTGGAGATCTCAAAGTGTCTGTAGTACATCCAATGGTGACCTTCTGGTTTTCATGCTAAGTGATGATAAGAAACAATCAAAGGTTATCCGTTATTCTGGTTCTTTGGAGACACAAGTAATTCAGTTTGATGATAACGGTGAACTTCTTTATCGAACTGATGCTGGAAACATATATATATCTGAGAATAGGAACCTGGATGTCTGTGTAGCTGAAAGAGCCAAAACTGTATCGGTAGTAGTTGTAGTAAATCAAGCTGGGAAACTTCGATTCAGATACACTGGACATATTTCTGCTCCAAGAAACAAATCATTTGATCTACGAGGAATAACTACGGACAGTCAGAGTCATATTCTTTCCGCTGATAATAATAATAATTGTGTCCATGTCATAGACAGGGATGGACAGTTCATATGTTTCATAATCTGTGCAAATTCTCCCTGGGGACTGTGCACGGATTCAAGTGACAATCTGTTTGTTGTTCAGACCGACAATAAGAAAGAAAAAATATTCAAGATTAGGTATATGTATTCAAGTAAAAATTCATCATGAATCAATGAACAATCTTTTTAAAAAAATGAGGGAAAAAAATCCAAAGAGTGCTCCACGAAAAAAAGGTACTGAATTCATACTGGTTCCAGTTTTCACGGAGTCGTTCACAGATGTTTCCTCAAAAGGCTCTGACATAACTTTTTGCTGTCTAATTTTTTGCGTAGTAATTTTTTATTTCCATAGTAATCCATCTTAAAATTGTTATTTTGCATATTGATTTAATTTCTGCTACATACATATATCTACTTGTAGTTCCTCAAAAAATAGACTTGTTATAAATAGAAAAAAAATTGACACATCTAAATCCACTAGCCAATGATAATGAAGAAATGCATTCGATCAAGTTTAATAAAACCATGATATCACACTTTTCATTATTCTTGTCTTGTTTTGTTGACAACTATCACAATAATACAGTTATATTGTTCAGGGTGCACAAAAATTCAATATGTTCATAAAAAAAATGGGTTTTTAAAAAAAAGTTTATCAGGACATAATACTTCAGACGAGCTCATTTCTAAAAGTCCTTTAGAGCTGCTTTAAGAATATCCGGGGTTAAAACGGATTAATTCCTTTACCTCGTAAATAAAAAAAAAACAATAATCATTCTATATTCATATTATTTACCTCATGATTTATGAATACATGTATTGTTTGAATTAGCATATAATTTTTAATACAAATATGATACATCTAAATGTATTATGGGTGATCGATCATTTAAGATAACTGTTTACATCCTACTAGCATTTAATTTTTTGGTGTAGATGAACAAAATCTTTTATGTGACTGTAATATTTTTACACCCTCACAAATATGACGGTATGTAGATATACCTGTGCAAATGCTCACAGAAAAAAATGTCAAATATTCTTTTTATTAGGACCTCAGTCTACCTATTAGTTAAAAAAAATCTTTTATAAATCGGTTATTTATAATTTGAAATTAATTTTTTAACCAGTGATTTCTAAATTTTATGAAAATTATTTAACTATGTGAACAAAGATGCTTTAAACAAAAAGTACACTTCACGTCACTATGATGCGCAGTATTGTGCAGTCGGCCCCTCAAAGCATATCTTCAGATTGACTATTAGATTAATTTTTCAGACGTCTGTCTTGGTAAGCCCCTCAGTTTAGTAATGATTTAATGAATTTCAACAAGAAACATTCCCCTATGAATGAAAATGTAATTTGGCCTTTTTTAGGTCTTCCGTTTCATACAATAGTTTCTCCTAAACGATTCCTAACTCTTTAACACTGAACGAATCCTCAATGAAATGATCACCATTGCTCTCTCTTGCAGGGACACGTCTATCCAAATATTACTCCATAAATTCTAAATATAAATTACATTATACTTCAGTCGCTGTGTATTTTTTAGCACCTACAAGAAATTCAGTGTATCAGCATGTAATGTTTATTTATCAAGCATACATATTGATGAGAGAAACGCAAATATTGAAATCCCATTATGTCATAAGGAAAGTTATATAAAAATATAGGTAAACACAGGTGCACAAGCCAAAGTGACTTTGTATTAAAAGAGAATAAGGTGTATAAGGAAATTGTCACCATAACCATGTGGTATATCAGGTATTATTTTATCTTATCATAATAATTATTTTACACAACCCATTATCTGATTGGTTCAAGATTATCACGTGATCGGACCATAAATATTCATATTTCACGGTCGTCGGCATGTTTTCATCATTTTCCACCTCTTCGAATATATAGTGCATTTTCCCACAATAGTTATCGATAGTTGAAAGAAAATATTAGTGATGTGTCAAAGGTTTCAATAACTTTACGTTAAAAAAGATGAAAGTGAGTTTTTGAGCGCTGCCAAATTTGAAAATTTCTATTTTTTTAAAGTCTGCTTAGGTATAATAAACAATTCATTGCAAGAACGTGAGGAAAATTGGTATTTATTTATCCAAGAAATATTAACTTCCCCTGGGGAATTTTTTTGCAAAGATAGACATTGCTTCTTTGAATATTAGGTCGTATGTTTACACTACTGGCTTTTAAAACCCCTGTCCGTATGAAAATCCCCTGTCTTTCTCTGTATCCTACAGCATTTTCACAGTAAGCTACGGTATATCTACAGTATGGTACGGTATGCCATCTCTGTACATGCAGTTAATCTCTGTATGCCACTGTATGTATCCCCAGCATGCCACAGTTACATACAGTAGGCAAATGTTCAAGTTGGGTGTTCTTTTCTGTGTATTTGTAAACGTCATCGTCTTAAAAGTTCCTGTTTCTTTATCTTATGAAGCAAAATTAATACAAAACATGTCTTTATGTAACACTTTACAATTGCATAATTCTTATTTTGTGAAGATTTTGGAGAGCATTAGTCGAATCGAATGTGCGATGCAATGTATTCTGCTAAAATCAGAATGTGCAGAAATCTTGTATAACAACAAACTATTTTTTGTCAAGTGCTGAAATGTTATTTTAATGAACGTTCGGTTAACAGTACACAAATGGAGGTTGGTTGGAAAAATCTGGTTCCAAAGTAACGGTAAGATGCTTCGTGATTGTCGTACAATAATAAACAATTGATTTAAATAATTGATATATTAAAACTATGAACGCCCTGTATAAACTATAACAATTATTATCAACTGAAAATGTGAGTGAACTTTGTAATATAGGGAGATTCCTTCAAAAAGCAGAAGCACTTAGAGATTTACATCTGTAAACTGATTATTTTTTCTATGTTTGGTTGGAAATATTGTATATTTTGTAGAAGATTTTTAGAGAATTTTCCTATATATTTCTATGTAAAACTTTGGTCTGCCATTTTGTCCCCCCCCCCTACCCCCGGGGGTCATGATTTGAACAAATTTGAATCTACACTACCTGAGCATGCTTCCATATAAATATGATGAATTATGGCTTTGTCATTCTTGGGAAGAAGATTTTTAAAGAATTTATATATATATTTCTATGTAAAACTTTGATCGGCCATTTTGGCACCGCCCTACCCCCGGGGGTCATGATTTGAACAAACTTGAATCTACACTACCTGAGGATGTTTCCCCATAAGTGTCATCTTTCCTGGCACATTGGTTCTTGAGAAGAAGATTTTTAAAATATGCCACTAAATTTTCATTAATTCCCAATTATCTCCCCTTGAAAGAGGGCGTGGCGCTTCATTTGAACAAAATTTGAATCCCCTTCACCCAAGGATACACTGTGGCAAGTTTGGTTAAAATTGGCCCAGCGGTTCTTGAGAAAAAGTCGAAAATGTGAAAAGTTTACAGACAGACAGACGGACAGACAGACGGACGCCGGACAAAATGTGATCAGAAAAGCTCACTTGAGCCTTCGGCTCAGGTGAGCTAAAAATATAACGGACAGAATATCATGTCAACATGTATCTCTCTTTTAGACATGATACTTAAAACAAACATCACACTACCGTAAAATATATGTTTTCATTTATTTTATAAAATCAATTTATATATATGGACAATCATCATGAACAGTTGTAAGATTGTACAAAAGAGCAGGGATGCATTTCTATTTACATACATCTCATATCTAATTATGTACAATACACAACTCACTTGAAATCCACTTTAAACTTTAAATTCTGTCCATTTCATTTTAGATCTAAGTGGGAGATAACTTTAAAATGTACATATGTATGTCAACAATGGATTTGGCGCACTTCATCACAACGGTTTAAATGCCACTGTCTGGTTAACAGAAGTTCCTGGCTTAAATTTTCACTATTTTAACAGATAGAATATCATCAGCTGGATTTAGGTCCAAAGAGAAGACCAGCATAATTTAATCCTAGGGAATTTCTGCTTTGTTTACTCTGTCATGGGCCTGAAAGATATAAAACATTAATTCGGTTACTTTCAAAAAATGCCAAATATTAAAAAAACAGTGCTATAAATACAGTTTTAACTACAGTTGTTAACTTTATACAGTGAGTAATGTGTACATCACACAAATATACAAAATACAAACTTGAAGAGGAAATTATTTAATTTTACACATTAAAAGCAATTAATTTTTTTTTACAGATAAAAGAAAATAAATTGTAACTGACTATATACTAAAACTTTAAAGTACTTATACCATGAAATAGGGGCACAATGACAATAACTAACTTTACAAATTGAACATAATTTGGCTATTTAATATAAAAGTAATGATCACAGTTTCAAACACTCATTTTTCTTTTTTAACTCCAGTAAAATTTAAAAGGAGCCATTTAGGTTGAAATGATTAATCGATAATAAAGATAAAAATTCTGTGTGAGGATTAAGTACGGATATCAATATGTATGTAAAAATATTTAAATATCGAAAAAAGAATAAGGCATTCTTTTTTATACTTATATTTTGTGTTAATTATATACGATAAACATATTTTAAAATCAAATTTTTTATATAAAAATACATATCAGTAATAATTCTCACCACTTGTATAAAATAATTTTGTTTTACAGCGGATATACCATGTATACAGCTTATTCTTTTAAATCAGATGAAAATTATTCATAAATAATTGTGAAGAAATGGTTTGTTCTTAAAATTTTTATGCCCCCGGGTCGATAAATCTGAGGCGTATATTGTTTATGTCCTGTCTGTTTATCTGTTCGGCTGTTTGTCTGTCCGTCTATTGTCGATTTGAACATTCGCCATACCTTTTGAACTTGGAGAGGTAGAGACTTGATATTTGGCATGCGTACTCAACTTAAAAAGTTCTTTCAAAAGACACCAACTTCAATGACCTTGTGACCTTGACTGTGACCACATGCTTAAAATAGTTCTTTCAAACTTTTACCATAACTTTTGAATCATAGGAAATGGAGACTTAATTTTCGGTATGCATATTCCACTAGTACAGTTCTCTCAAATGACATTGAGATCAATGACCTTGTGACGTAGACTGTGACCTATATGCTAAAACAGATGCTAAGTTTTTTTTTAACTTTGTTACCGTCGGCCGCATAGTGTTTCACAAACACATCTTCTTCAATACAATTTCTGATCAACATGACCAATTCAAATATTTGATACATATTGACATTGTATTGTAGCTGAAATATAAGGATAGATACATATCTGCCTTCTGAAAAAATTATATATCTGTTTAAAGCCTTACGTACAATCTAGATTGTACTCGTAAACCAGACACAGGACAGTACTTGATAGGGAACAGCTTAACTAAGACTGCAAAGATAAAATCCGTAACCATGCATACTATTGTGTAAGAGTTGACTTCTAGATTGGTTCCAAAGTTGAAATACATGTACTAGGTTTAAGTGGACTTGGTTATCAGTCGGTCAGGTTATATATGTACATTACCAGATCATTGTAAGCATAAAGCTCTCCTGCTCGTGGCTGCTTGATCACAAAAAATGTCCTTATCTTTATCTTGATGCCTCAATCTTTATTGTGACGTCATATATGACATTGTAAGTGAACTTGGGTTTCTTTCCATCCCAATTGAAATGAACAATTTACATTCATTCAACAGTGTTTCTTACACTGCGACTTGGGTATCACGATCAAAGTAAAATATCTGACTTTGCTTTATTTGCATTGGTCAATATTTTAATGAGCTACAAATATTAATGATCGAGCTTCAAAATATTCTTTCTCATTTGACCACGGTCAGAATGGGAGAAGGTACGATGTACATTTTGGCCGTGGTTGCAAAAATGTGTTATGTATAATTTGACTTGATACCGTGTGGATTAACTACAGAATACTGCATCTGCAGATTCTAAATTAAAAATAAATCATTTATTTTTTATTCAATTGTAAAAATTGACCTTTAAAATCACATGGGTTTAACATGTTTAAATGCCTTAATATCGCTCAGAATTTTGGGTTTTTAAGTTTTTGTAACACTAAATCTGTTTCACATAATCTTTACCATTTTTATATAATCTGATTTAAAAAAAACATTGTTTACATACCCTCTGAGTGGTTGTAGTGACTGTACTGATGCTCTATTGGTTCCTTGGATTACGACTTTTCCATTTAAAGCATAATATTTTCGCTAAAAAATTCAAAGGACATGCAATAAATTTTAATCTGGATTTGACATAAACTTCATCATGTTCATTGTCCATCACGTTTCCATGCTTACACGTTGCACACACTAGGGCTATTCCACCTACTGAAATCGCATCACAAAAAGGATAAATCATCGCATTTAAGCTGCAATCAATATCAAATACTATGTTACGATAAATTGGCAAGATGAATATTTACTTCCAACTTCCACTACGTCGCCATTTTGTTTCTTTAAGATTGCAATACGACAAAACGAAATTCGTTAAAAATCGCGAAATTTTTCGGTAAAAAGTGAAAACAGATAAAGGAAGGTCATTTAATACAAATTACAAATAAAAATTACCCCCAAAATTATTTCTAATTGCTTAAAATAGCGATGCTGTTTTTAAATTATCCACTTCTGGCAAGATAATCCTACTTCCGGTAGCATTACAATCATTGACCTAGTTTCAAACCAGCATCTGGATAAGGATCAAACCAGGATCAGGATAAGGATAACTATTATCAAATTCAGCAAGCAAAGGAAGCATCAAAATCAGCAAGCATAGGAAGCACCAAAGTCAGCATTGATGCTGTAACAAAATTATTTCCCTGCGCTGTATCGTGTGCTCCAATATTCCGTAATGGTGCCCTGCGTCTTCATCAAATTGTGTTGCATTAGTGAATTGTGTTGATTGCGTGTTCTGCAAGGACTGCCTGTTGGATACAGCGTCTGCATCAACCGATGTAGCGATGATGAGGTCTCTATTTTACCTATACCGTGATGACTGCCTGTTTGGGATTGCGTCCGCATCAACAAATGTCGCGGTGATGAAGTCTCTGTTTCTCCTATACCGTGATGACTGCCTCTTTGGGATAGCGTCCATTTCACCCTTCTTGCGGTTGGAATTCCTAGCTAGTGTTTGCGTATTCCGTCACACCTCAACGCAATTGGACGAGTGCAACACATACTCTTATGCTCATTCCATTGTTTATTGACTTGATTAATATTTGAATTGATTGATTGACTAATAATTGATTGATTGACAATTGACTTGATTGATATTTGAATTGATTGATTGACTGATTGATTAATACGCAGCAGTGTTAATGCTTGAATAAGGGGGCGGGGCCTAATTTATACGGGAAAAGTTTACTGTGACGTCACACAAAAATATGACTTTTATGTATTTCTCATTATACCTTAAAATGAAATAGTTTGCAACTTTTACCTGTATTAGCATAATAAACAACAATAAAACTTATCAATGCATTTAAAAAACTTGCAAGTTAAATCACTTGAAGCTGGTTATAAGCAAAGCACTGATCGTAATGAACTTGTAAACGTGACGTCATTTTGGTAAAAATGACGTATTTCATGTGCTGTGAGAGGCAGATTGAGGAATTTTTTAACAATGAAAAATGCGTTTATTATTAAACGGAATATTATTTATCAGGTTTTATCAGGTTTAAAATAGTCGATTAATACCAATGTATATCCTTTGTTTAGTGCGACTATTCATTAACTATCAAGAGAATGTATTTTATTCATTATGTCGTGTTTTTATGTGCAGGTTACGCATATTTCACAATGAGACGCCTCATAAAATCGTACTTTCGCAAGGGCATACACTTAATAGATGTTGAGCATTTATTGAATATAAATTAAGGATGGTTTGCTTAACTTGAAAAATGCTGCTGCTTTCTTTAAATCGAGGGCGTGATTTTATAAGTACACAAAATATTTGGTGAAAATCACACATATTTCGACATTGTCTTATTTACCTAAAAATTTAACTATTAAAACGCGAATTCTATTCAAAGCAGCAGCATTTTTCAGAAACTACAAAGTATGCAGAAACAATTAATAGCTTGAATTTTTAATTTCAACTAGAGCATGCCCTTGCGATATTGAAATTTGTTCATGACATACTTTCAGTACACGAACTATGCACTCATCACGTGACAGTCCATCGATGGGACCAAACTTCATACTGTACTGAGTGGGTTATACTATGCTATGTCCATAAGTATTTAAGTTCTGTGATAATAAAACAGCTTAATTAAAATAAATTCAGTTTTAAAAAGTCCCCCTTTTTTGAACGCCTATTTTCGGTTGATTTCTCATAGTAGGCCTTAACAGTGCTGCGTAAATGATTGATTGAATTTGATTGATTATTGCATTGGTGACGTTCATGACTTGTGACCTACCCAGTGCATGATCAGCCCGATTTGGGTCGTCACATTTATTGCATTGATTGTTGATTGTGGGGCAGCCCTGTGGTAGCCCCAGCAAATTGATCACCGCGGCCAGAAGCGCCGCCACATTAAACAAGCAAAATAACATCCATATTGTTTGTTTGATTTATAGGTTATAAACAGTATGCTACTCAATACACGTTCTACGATCAATACACATGAGAATTAATATAGAGATTTAAAAAAAAAAAAAAAAAAAAAAAACTCGAAAGTTAAGTCTTTTTTAATAACTATGCAACAACTAATTCAACCAGTAACAGGGCAAATTTACGAATATCGAGTAAAAACTGGAGTCTTTTTTATTTGTGGAGACTTTGTGAGCGGAATTTCAAAATACTTTTTAAGAAGAAAAACTGAATTTTTTTGTTAATGTGAGCATGGGGATTCTCAATTAGTACCAATTCTTCCTATTTTTTTTTCAAACACGTTTCAAAAATTGTTAATTGACTTTCCAGCCGTCATTTCAAATAGCATCCTAAATTTCCCTAACCCACGTGTTTGGAGTAAAAATGTACATGTAGTAGACCATCATGCTTTTCGGCTCATTCACAAGAATGGACCATTGTTTGCTATGAGCATGCGAGACCACGTGATCATGAATGTTTCAATAAGAGGCGGTTTAACATCCGACTCGAAGAGAAAATAATTTTTACAAAATAATATTTCATAACTTTTAAAAGTGATGGAGTAGAATTGTCTTATTTGCTGAATGTACGAGGGATGTCCCAAAATTCCGTAGACAAGCGTTGTTTTGTAGGAACCCTGTCATACATTAATGAAAATTCGAATATAGAATAAACCAGCACTATCTAATAGATTTATGGACAAATATGGGGTAAGTACACAAATTATTCCAATCTAAAAGACACATTCACTGTCTGGTGTAGGTAGGCGGCGCAATTCCAAAGAGTTGCAATTAAAATTTGGTACATTATATTTCAAATCCTACGGAAAAGTAATTACTGCCCCGTATTGTTGAAGTGTTTTGATCCGGAATTCACTCTTTCAAAAATGTACCAGTCATATCGGTTTGGTAGACTAGAAAACTTTTTCTCATCCTGAGTATTTAAAATGATTAAAACGGTTTCTCTATGTATATGTGAATAAAAGTAGCTTTAATAAAAGACGGGGCTAAGAAATGGGCAAGAGTTGCATTGTGCAACTCCCTTAATGATTTTCTAGTAAAATAGCATAACATGTTTTCTAATTATAAATAAAAAAAAAAATGGGGGGGGGGATTAAAGCAAGAAAAAAAAAATCTTGCACAAGATTAGAATCGAACCTTGACCCACAGTTTGAGAGTCTTCGACTTTATTATTACGCTACCTCTTCTTGTTGAGTGATAGGGAATAAAAATCAATCCATTTGTAAAAATCGATAGAACACTCGGTTCACCTGTTGTATCGGGTTTGCCGTCGTCTACCAAGAATTTCATTTTCGCTGATACATGTATGTAGTTCCTTGACATTTCAATGATTCCAGTACGGTTTTAGGTAAGGAAGGTAACGTTTTACTGGTAAAGAAAGTTCAACAGTGTTTGTTAGGAATTTTGTTATCTTTTCAACGTACTTCTCAATGCCGACATCTGAACAGTCATCGAGTGTAAAGCTATCAGTAATTTCTCTAATTAACTGCCTGTATGTACATGTACATGCATCATCGTCTGATACTTGATACCAGAATCTTCCCCATATGTTTTCGTTATTCCAGGTAATTTACCTTCGAGTGAAGATGGAAGGTCGGAATCGGAAGATGGTCGGAACAGTTTGGACAGTTAATTATTCATGCGGTCCTTACAAAGTCAAGTTTATCCTGTGCAAATAACAGATGGTCTATAAAAAACAATTGCTTTCCGTTGTGAACAACAAAGACGTAAGATCAACTAGTACTATTACGATGGCTTGGCATCGACTCGAGTCTACATTCATTCATAAAATCCTCGATGATCCGCCATGCTTGCTGGATTTGATACGATTTTTGCCTCAATATTTATTTGACTAATGAGCATTGATGCCACCGAGAACTATAACAGGTTGTACTATAAGCGTCATACAGTTTTTCTGCATGCTCTGACACTAAACTTTATTCTTTTAGACTTGAGTTAGTTGACGGTATAAGGACACCGATTATATGAATTCCAATGCTCTGGCATTTAAAGACGGCCACTACCACACGAACACTACAATGACGTTCGACTGGGAACACAGGTAAGCCTTTTCGCCACAAAATTGAAATATCTCCAAAACCTGCCAAACGGGTTATTTATTCTAGTTCAATGGATATGTGCTTGTCTCAAATACTGTACGCGTATGCATTAAAAGTAGAGTCAATAGAGTCTAGAAAATGGATTTGCTCTAGAAGATTGATTGATTTGATGTATATTATTTAACGTCCCTATCGAAAATTTTTCACTCATATAGAGACTTCACCGTATGCCGGTGAAGGGCTTCAAATTTTGACCTGTACTCTGCACTCAGGGCCATTGAGCAGTGAGGGATCTTTATCGTGCCAACGCCTGTAGCTGATACGAGGCCTTGGTTTTTAAGGTCTCATCCGAAAGACCATCAACTTTCACTTTAAAGTGCCGAGCGCATGGCGAAGGAAAAGTTGCTACCCATTTTTTATCAACTTAGGTCAGTCGCAGCCGAGATTCAAACTCACGACCTCCAGATCATGGAGCGAGCGCTCTACCGACTGAGATACCGTGAACGGTTGCTCTGGAAGAAGCCAGTCTCTACAACAAAAAATATCAGTGTCGTTCAAAAGTTTTGACAGATATGGTGTACCGTACATCTTATGTTTCATTATTTTATACGCAACATTATCTGGATACTCGCTAAGGGGTATATACATGTTATAGTTGTTAGACACGTTTCCATTATATGTATTGTGATTTTGGTCGCGCGAGTACTGGAAATATGAAAAGGAATGTTGATAATTACGCCAGTAGACAAAAAGTTGTTCTAGTAGGAAAAAATGCCATGAATTTTTCTTTCATGCATTTCTCTTAACAAATGTGTTTGAAACAAAACACTTTGTTATTAATTTCATTTAGAACTGATATATGCTTTTTTTTAAAATGATTTTTTTGAAATTAGAACAAAAAAACGGTTTTCAACTCAGAGCAACCTTCTATACAGGATATTATTATACCCCCACTTGAAAAGTGGGAGGGTATGCTGTAACTGGTATGTCCGTCTGTCCGTCCGTCTGTCTGTTACACTTTTGGATACCCATCTCTTTTCCGCAACTCCTCTTATACCACTGAGTGAAATTTAATAAAACATTCACAGAATCTTTATTACACATTGCCATTGTGACCCCCTATTTCACTTATTGATCTTACACATATTTTTGGTTTTCCCGGCCACAGCAAAATATGACTTTGCCATTATAACCATATGGGATGCGGGGGTATCATTTAGTGAGCTCATAGCTCACAGTACCTTTAGTTTTAAAAGTAATTACAAGGAAAAATATACCACGTTTAGGAACACAAAAATCAAAGCTGTTTATAATTTATTTAACTATAATAAATAATGATTTATTAAACGGCCATGAAATATATTTTTTCTATCATTTCGCCTTTATATAAGCAATTTGATCAATTTTTTAATGAAATAATTTATTATTTATCGAAAATTTGAACAAACACGATTTATTTATTTTAAAATTGTTTAAGCTTGTTTTATAATATAGGAACCTTTCCTTTATTTTGATTTGCTTTTAGTATGTTTGAGATATAAAAGCTGTATTGCCTGACCGATAAATAAAAAGCCATAAACATAATGTAAAAACACCCTAGGTTCCAAACGCCTCTGCATATGATTTGAAGAAAATTTACGGGAAACAAACGTTTTAAAATGTTGTACAATTCCTATACCACATGCGTTGTGATAAATTCTTCGAGTTATAATCAGTGTAAACGTCCACTTCCTTCAAATTTATAATGGTGACAATTTCTTAAATGATCCGAGCAAGCTCCATCCATTTTATGAAATATCGCACCCACTTCGACTTCTTTCAGGGACCACCACTGGAGGACTTCTATGGGACTGCTTTGATTCCACTGAAGGACTTCTATGACACAGCTTTGGTACCACTGAAGGACTTCTATGGGACTGCTTTGGTACCACTGAAGGACTTCTATGACACAGCTTTGGTACCACTGAAGGACTTCTATGGGACTGCTTTGATTCCACTGAAGGACTTCTATGACACAGCTTTGGTACCGCTATTATACTCCATTTTGTGAGTGTTGGTCTTTATTAGACTGTATTTTGGTCAGGAAAGAGAAATATACATGTACATATAGACTTAAAAAATTGTTTGAGATATTGATCGACGAATGTAATGCTATGTAATACCTCTAAGCTCTCTACACGTAAAACATTTAAATGAATTGTGATCTTGAAAAAAAAATGCTATAGAAATTTAAAAAAAATATCTAGTGTTCTATGAAATGTCCTTCGTGCATGGATGCTTCATTCAATATAGTCGAGGAAAATAATTTACATTCCTTTACATTTAAAGCAATTATTACCATATGTCTGAATTATTAATGCTTTAGATAAGGAAGAAGGAAGTTATGACAATTGTATTGTGTACTCAATAAAAGAGCGCTATTCAATTGCAATGAATTTTGATATAACGAACAATAAAAGACGTCGTCCATAAGTCCATTGGAGCAAATGCATTTTAAGCGGAACAACAACCCTGCAACAGCGTTGGAATAAGATGCTAAATATTCATAGCTTTGAAGAAAAAAATACGGTACAACTATTGTTTTTTAGCTTAATAGAAAACCAATACAAAAGTGACATATCATGAATTTGATTAACCAGAAGTGAAAAAAAAATAAAATCATAACGTCGACCTACCTAGCTGTAAAGGAAAATGATCAAATTTGGCGTTTTTGTCTGTGTTTTTCTAATTGTCTTCAGAAAATTCTTGTGTTCTGTTATCTTTGAAGGACACATGATAAGAAATATTACTTTTGACAACACTTTGCCAACCCAGACTTTTTACTATATGAAGACTTTCGAAGGAGTTGGTCTGATACAGTGCGGTTTACAATGCTTTGTACTAAATCCAGAATGTGTCGCTGTCTTGTACAGCAAGAGATTATCGTCTTGTAAACTCTTGAAATTTTACCTGACTGAATTATCGATAAACAAGACAAGTGCAGAAGTAGGATGGGAATATTGGTATGAGAATGATTGTAAGTATATTTTAAGTATAATTATATGTTATTTATTAAGATGATCTTGACTTTGAGTCTAATCTTTCCTTGAATAAAATTTTTTTTTGGCCAAAGCTTTTGAACAGTTCGTGCGAGTTTGTTCAATAAATAATTTAATTTTAAAAAATCTAATACAATGTTATGTTAGAAAATTTACAACAGATTTCAACTAGAAAATAATTCTGATCGATATAATAAGACATAACTAATTATGAACGTTAAAAAAAATTCAAATTAGATACACTGTAGGAGAATACCATTTCGACAATTTTTTTATAAGTCAAAAACCTCCCTTGTATTAAGAAATATTTCTGTACAGCATCTCTTATTGGAAGTAGAAAATATTTTTGCATTCAAATACAACGGCACCTGCTAAAACTTATGCTTAAGGAGGAATTCCACACCAACGTTTTATTTTATAGATCTCTGAGTCAACCTTTTTAAACAATGGTTTTAGCACTGAAAGGCCGACATTAGCTCTAAATTATTTTATATGTACTTTTTTGTATTTTTTGTATTTTTTCAAAGACAATGAAAATTAATTAAGAGCTGAAATTGACCTTTCAATGCTGATACCATTGTTTAAAAAGGACGACTAAAAGATCTAAAAAATAAAATGTTGGTGTGGCATTCCACCTTAAGGGATTATATTCTCTGTTCATACTCCTTGCATATATAAGCAAATGTTTTTATTATGAACTTTCCTTCAAATAAAAATTTATAAAACACTATTTCCATTGATGACAAAGAATAAATCTCTTTATCAGTTTGCCCTGTCGGATGGTTACCCTTTGATGGACATTGTTATTTTCTCAGCTTCACAACTATGAACTGGACTGATGCTCAGGTGAAGATTAGGAATATTTGTTTACTCATTATTTTGCAACTTGTTAATAAATTTGAAATCAATTTTTAAAATCCTTTAAATTAAATGCTTTGAATTAGATTTTATTCCATCATTTTTGGAAAAAAAATTTCTCCTTTATTGTACAATATAATCTCTTCATAATCTCTTATCAAAAGAAAAGATACAAATTTCAAAGGGTGCATAGTTAATTATTCTAGATTTACAAACTTGAATGTATATAAATATAATCATGTGAAATAAAATTAATGTAGTAAAAATAGTTTTGTGGTACTATGAAAAATGATTTTGTGTTGTGTAAATTTTAATTGTCTTTTGAATAACTGTTTTAAATTAGTAAACTTTTGATAAACTTTTCTGTACAATTTTCTAATTTAAAATCTTGTAGGCGCAATGTGAACTTCATGAAGCCTACCTAGTAGAGGTAGTGACTATGGCAGAAAATACATGGATTCTGGAAACGTTAATTTCACCTTGGAATAACAGTAAGATTCCTTTCCTTTGTCCAAAATTCTTTAATCTTAAAACGGTGTATTAAGATGATATTTGGTTTGATTGAATAATAACCATTCCACACAAAAAAAGACGATACTCTTAGGTTTATGTATTTTGCATAACTTTCATTTTCTTAAAATATTGCTTTAATAAAGTAGTAGGCATCTTTCATCACACACTAAGCATTACCATGATCCTTGCTATATAAGTATCGTGATCGATTCAAAAAAATGCTGCCTTGTTTTTTGGATGTACTAAGAGCGATATATAGTAAGTATCTCAATTGGCCCCTTAAAATGAATATTTTAATTTTACTTTATATATAGCTTTAATTTGTACAGCTTTATATGCGACCTTTATTGGTCATTTTCATTTTGATCAAAATGCCATTATTTTGAATAAATTACATCATAAAAATCAAGTTTTCCCGCCATTTTCGCATAATTTGTATAAAACTGCTTATTTTCAAGCAGTTTTTCCCCCAGAAAATATAGAGCGCAGCCTAGAACAAGCTTTATATTCTGACCAAAGATGTATCTATCCAATACTGATAAGTGACAGAAAAAAAAAATATTTATTTTCTACACTGCGCTTTATTATGTAGGCGTATCGGGGCCTACTGTATATAACTGTGGCATGCTTGGGATACATACAGTGGCATACAGAGATTAACTGTATATACAGAGCTGGCATACCGTAGCATACTGTAGATATACCGTAGAATTCTGTGAGTATGCTGTGGGATACAGAGAAAGACAGGAAATTATTATGCGGACAGGGATTTTAAAAGCCAGTAGTGTAGCGCTTCATGAAAAATATGTCTGTGTGCAAGTCTTTGTGATTCACACACCAATAATTCACACTAAATTGAGAATCATTCCATATATTTACATTTTACATGTTTGGAAACACCTAAAATATACTCAATATTTGAATTTTTCTCTGCCCTATATTGTTGAATTTTAACTATCGTCGCTGCCGCCTCATTGTGACGTCACCTTAATGCACGTTTCTCCGTGTATATTTCGACGCGTGAGTATACACGAAAATGGTATTCAAATCAATTTCACAGTTGGCTAGGTAGAAAAACAAAGCGAATGTTAATATTCATATTTAATTTAGACTGTGCAACCATTTTTTGTTACCTACATACCAGTGAAACAGAAATGATTCTGAGTATTCACATGCACCTTATCATAAAAGATACTGACCTCTTCATGAAGGAACATTTAAGATTTCAACGATCGACACAGATCGGCTCAGATTAACGTCATTGCATTGGTTATTCATTTGTTAATTTAAGACAACTTTCCCAGTTGGTTTGTATTATTTGTAGAGAAGTGTCCTAGGTGGGCCGAATGCTGTAAAACCTGGATCGGGGCAACAGATGTGGATAAGGAAGGCAATTTTACTTGGAATCGCAGAAGAGCAGTCGGTTTTACAAACTGGAAGGATTATCAGCCTGATAACCACCTAACAAAAGACAAAAATGGGAATATGATAGGACAACATTGTGCTCTATTTTGCCGAGATGGAGTCTGGGATGATAATCGATGCTTAATGGAGAAAACTTTTATTTGTGAAAAAGAGTGATTTCTATTCAATAGGTTTTTCGATATATTAGAACTATTTTTTCATGTCAAGTGAAATATTGTAGTTTTTTTCCTGGAAAGAATGATTTATATTTTTTTTTATTTATGATGTAATTGTATTTTTCAAAGAAAATAGTATGTAAAACATCCGTGTGCAAAAAATATAAAACTTAAGCTTAATTAATTAGGAACTGGAATTAATCTCAGAAATCCACTAAAAATTATAATTTTAAAAGTTTTCATGGGGGTTTAATTTGAGTCCAAGTACTGGGGTCTAGTAATACAAAGGCATGTAAATAAAAATTGAATGAAAAAAATAGTGACATGACAAAGACATAGTCCCCAGAGATCGAGGTGTGAGAAGTTATAAGTATTATCTGTCCGTAAGAATTTAAAAATAAAAACAAATGCCAAGAAATTCAAAGTACATTGCTGTTTTCTAATCGTTTGCATTACTAATGCAGTACTGTGGTATCACATTTTTATGGGTTTTAATTTTCATTGTTTGGAGTCATGGAAAAACTACAAAATAACAGCGAAAAGACCAGTTACCATAAAAAAAATATTTTTCCCAACCGTAGCAAGTTTGACTCCGTGAAAATATGTGATTTGTCATCATTTTTAAATTTTTCTGATATTACACTCAGGGTGTGCAAAAGCAAACATGGCTTATGAATGTTTTATTTGAAAAAAGAGGACAGACCATCACTGATGAAAACAATATTATTAAAAAAATATCATTGATTTGAAGCTAGAATTCTTCAGCTATTTAACTTTTAATGTCCGTATTTTTTTTTTGTTTTTGAATTTCACCTTTTTTGTTTTAGGAATGCCTTATCAAGCAAAAACAAGGTAGAAGAAAATGCAAATTTAAAAAAAAAACATGCTTTTCATTCATTCTTTATTAAATATAAAAATTCATACGTGGGTTACTTATGGCAACTCTGATTCGAACCCTATTTTTCAGGTTTGCATATTTATTTGCCACAAGCGTCAGACTATAATAATGATTTTTCTGTATTTAGTAGGCTAAATTTTTGCCCAAATTGATTTATTCTGGAATATTTACCTGTAATTTAACAGTACAGTTTGCAGAAGAAATTGTCATTCCATTGATGCAAAAAGGATGCCTTTACTTACTTATGTCTTTTTGATTCACCTATTTTCATACATTTTTTGTAAATTTTTATACGAACATGTCCGTGTGACATTTTTGCTAGATTTTCTTAACTGTTTGTTCAATTCAATTGACTTCTACAAAAAAGGGTGCCACAATTATTTCGTGTCAAATAATACAAGTAAATTATCTTCTAGTCATATTATTGATAAAAAAGGGATGCCTTTACTTTTTTCAGTCTTTTTTTCTTGCACCTAATTACATGTATTTTTTGTGAATCTTTATACGTACATATCCATTTAACATTTTTGCTAGCTTTTCTCATATGCTTGTTCAAGTCATTTGTCTTCTACAAAAAAGGTGGCACAATTATTTTGTGCAAAATGTCACAAGTAAGTTATCTTTGATTTTTTTTTCTTGGATTGTTCAATTAAATGGATGTGATAACTTTGATAGAAATAAACTTTTATCTTGAATTTTAAGCGTCAGATTTTTAAAGTTACAATTTTCGTCTCATTCATAAAAATATTGTAATTGATTTATTGATTGTATATTGTTTAAAGTCCCTCTTGAGAATTTTTCACTCAGATTGAGACGTCACAGTATGCCGTAGAAGGGCTTCAAATTTTGACCTATACTCGGCACTCAGGGTCATTTAAAGTGAGGATTCTTTATCGTGCCAGCGCCTATCGTGACACGTTTTTAAGGTCATATCCGAAAGACTCATGACTTTTACCTCTAATGCCGAGCTCTTGGCGAAGGAACAGTCACTACCTTTGTTTACGTCTTAGGTATGACGTGGCGTCGCGAACGAGAATCGAACCCGGGCCTCCTGATCACGAAGCGAAAGCTAAAAGCAGTGTGTATGTAAAAGCAAGATTAAAGCTGAACGATAACACTACTCGTATAAAGGCATAGTCCGCCATATTTCCTGTTCTTCAACGCTCTTCCTACAACCCATATATGCAGAGATCCGACGAATGTAGACGTACATCTTACACAGCCGTGATACGCAATCGCAATGAAATTATCAATTTAAACGTATTGTTTTTAAACAGGACTAAATTATCATGAATGCAGGTCAATACATTATTTACAAACAGAATATGCACATAAAAAACAAGCCTTAGGAATAAACGGAAAATAATTAAGACCACGAAAGGAGTACTACATGTACATGTGAACCACGAGATTCAAGTGTGCAATCAGATGTAACAAAATTGAACGGTTTATATACCTTCTGATAGTGCCAATTTTTGAGAAGTGTTCAGCTTGACGCAGTGGATTTGTTCTTCATTCTCACTTTTTTCTTTCCTACAAATCCAAAACGCAAGTTTCGAGATTATCTCCCTTGGCGCGCTCTTTTGTTGAGGAGGGGAGTTTCGTTGCTGTGTAAACAGACAGGTGGAACCCGTGGATTTAATTTTTTACCTGAAATAATTTCAGAATATCTTAAACGACAAAAAAAATTTGATTAAATTGGATTCCTACTTGTTTAAAATCACCACAACAAATTGTAATACATAAACTTTATATTTTAAAAATAGTCTTCTTTCTTGAAAGTAATATATAGATATAAATATATTACATTTAGAAAGTTAAGAAAAATGGTACCATAACGTTCAGTTATTTGTTAAGTTATTTAAGGAAACACTGTCTAGTTTTGAGGGTATGACAGGGCATCAACAATAGTGGGAAACATGGGATAATTTGCATAACGGGCAAAGGTAAATTGAAAAAAGAAAATATAGAGTAATTATATTAATGAAGATAAAATTTAACTTGGCATTTTTTCTATTTTGCATTCGTTTCGTTGTAAAAATAACAATGGTTATCAAAAGGTAACCAGCCCTTGGGACAAGCTAGAAGCAAAATAGAAAGAATTTCTATTATCAAATAGAAATTTACATGTACATTACTGATAATTATAAACACGATCTAATTTTCTTAATCGCCTTGTTTAATAACTTTGTTGAACTTTCTAGTATGTTATTCTCCTTTTTTATTAAGATGTTTGTCCTTAGCAAAAGTATGTTTATTTCTTCTACAATTGCAATTGGCACAGGGTGATATTTTTGAAAACAAAATTGATTGAAATATTTGCACTGTAAAAAATGTTAAGTGTATTTTTTTTTATATAAATGAATAAATCAACTCGTAAGAAATTTGCCACCACGTACAATTTAAGCCAAAGTTCCCATTCAGCTTCTGCAAGAGTCCCTCTGAAAGAACTTTCATTAAGATGGCAATTCACTATTTTACAAGAAAGTAGCTCTTTGATGTATAGAATTCCTGCACAAGCTGGTTTTACATGTAGCAAAGGGCTTCTCATGGCATACTGGGAACGACTTATGCTTCTGTGTGCGTCAATATAGTACCAAGAGTAAACTGGAAAGAATTTTTAAAAAGAAAAAGTTTCTTTCTAATTGTGTGTTGTAGGATAGGGCAAAAGAACGTTTTCGAAAGACAATCGCATAGAACATACAAGAAAACTTAAAACAGTTTCTTACAAAAATGTCATGTGAACATATTAACCATCCAGAAAACATAGCTTGAAAGTAATTAAAAATTAGGTACCTCAAAAAGCCTAATATTGAAAATGTACATGTATATTAATTCAATAATTTCGGGTGGTACTGAATATGGATTATTAATATTGTATAATAATTATGAATGCTCAACAGAATTAAAATGCCTAATACCTGAAATGCCACTTTGTCTAATTGCAGTAAAGGGTCATATAAAGATCAATGACTTCTTAATATTAATTATTAATAAATGTAAATGAAAAAACCCACACCTGATCATTTAAAATATTACGTTCTTTTAAAGTGCGTTAACTTGGAAGACGTTTTTAAAAGTGCATATCTTTTTTTTCAAATTACGTTATAACAGTGTACCCCTGGCTACGGACACTCAGTTGCCTTCATGCTCTAGTTAATAAGAGTTAACGTTTTATGAATGTTTTTTTTTATAAGCTGAAGTTGTTTTACTCCAAGATTTTAAAGAGAAAGAACAGAAAACATTCTGAACAAAAGGGACTCCAATGAATGAATTCAATTCAAAATACAAACAAGCCGAAGATTTTCGTATGTTTACATTGAAACTAATTGAAGCATGGGTGAAATGTTTTTTGTGTTTGTCCGAAAGCATCTATTTTTCTTTCACGTTTGAATAGGACTGTTGCACGCTACATTTGTTTGAATATAGATAATTGCAAAGTCAATTTGTATAGGGCCCTAAACAACATCTTTTGTTCTCGTACCATGTACATGAAATTACATTTCTTATTTTCAATCAATAACATTGATAATTTGTAGCAACTTAAAAGAACCTGAAACATGTTGTGGTCATACGAGAAGGCTGTCTTTCCTTTAAATGTATAATTATTTCTGTAATATATACCCTATTTCTATCAAACGAGTATTGATGTAAAATGCATTTAGTATATTTTTTGTTCTCTTTTTGAAACATACCATATTATAAGGATTTGATAAGTCCAGTATTTGAAGTTTATAATCAGTGTAATTTTCGACCAGAAATCTATTCGAAATCTACCACATTCAAATCTCTACAACACACGAGAAACCATGTCAAAGCACGGAAAAATTCACAATAGGAACTCTGTGCAGAATGCATACTTTTATGACTCAATCTTATATTAAAATACAACCCTGTTAAATATACGTAAAACATAACAACTGCGCGTTAAAAATTAATTAGTCCTATTTTTCTCGCAATCTTTATTTGTGTTTTTTTTAATTTCCGACATCATACAAGGCTCTTCCCTAACAAAAAAAGCTATAATTAACCATAGTTTACTACAGTTTACTATAATTAACTATAGTTAAAACTTTTACACTTTGAAAAATTTGATTTACTTTAGTGATCTCTTTGACACTTAAAATGAACTTTATCGAAAACTTTGACACTTTGATAAACTTTGGCAAAAACGTTTTCACTGTAGTTAAAACTTTTAAAACTTTGATTAACCATAGTGGTCAGTTTAAAACTTTGACACTTTGATTTGCTATTGTTAATTGCAGTTTTTTGTTAGGGTCACGTCACAAGCACCTGACGTTACTTAATTTTTTTTTTTAATTTAAAAAATTATACCTCCTCCCTAATAATAAAGAAGGTACATATCAAGCGCCATCTTTAACTTTTCTAGATCAGTGACATCAACTTGTATTGTAGTTCAATGAGTGCGAGGATCTTTGGGATTTCGGACAGGTTAAGTAAAGTCTACACAACTTCCAAAGCATAAGCTAAGAATATTATGCTGAAAATCAATTTAATTACCCAAACAGATGGTTCTTGTTGCAATTGTCATAGAAATTACCTGACTGCATCCCATTATCATGTTTAAAAAAATAAATTGTTTTATATATCCTCTCAATTAGGTTGAATTATATATATTTTCGATACCATCTGTCACTAATAACCCTGGTTAATTGTATCGGTAAATCATTATCAAATTTATATATAAATATGCCTTTATTTCACCACTTTTAACAGGTATGCAGATATCGCAAAAAAGTTTTTTGAAAAAACGTCTCCTGAACTTGAAGGTAAATATAAAGAACTTTATAGATATTTAAGTATATTTTACAAAGTATGGAAAATGATTGCACTCCATGGTGTAAAAAAGTGGATTTGAGTTTATGTTAAATTCATTTTTTGGTTTTTCAGATTCCTTGACACACTCGAAGATGATGTTAAAGATTTCTGTTTTTGTGTGTTTAACTGCATTATTCCTTATAAATAATGCACATTGCAACCAAAAGAGGTATGTTATTTCTCTTTAATGTGTTCTTTTAAAAAATATATACATTTACTGTGAATTAGTTTCAGTCATGGGAAAATACATTTTCATCATTGCTATGGTGTTCGAAATTAATTTCACTTTCAAAGACAAATACAAACAAAATTCGGGACTTCCGCTTTTGCTTTTTAAAACTAATCAGGATCCGGAGAGAAAATCAGACGCAGCTTTTGGTTGATGGCGTAGACATTAATAACATCAGTGATGAGGATCTAAATGGTCTTTTCAATGCTGAAGATGAAAAGTTAACTGGGGAACTGGGTAAGTTAGAACAATATAAAATTGAGAAAAACATCTTTTTGAAAAGTTATATAATATTTTATATATATACGATTTAATATAAATAATTACCGTACTTCAGAGAATTTGGTGACTTTTCCTCTCCGCCATCGCTTAATGAGGTTGCATTGGTTCCTGATATTTAAAAGTCTTAAACTTTTTTTGACAAGTATATGTTTTGTTTCTATACACATTGCTTAACGTGGAAACTACGTCATATGACATCATATCATTGAATATGTTAAGCCTGTGATAGATCCATTATGACGTCATTATTTATCTAATGCAACTATTTCCCGATATTTACTGTTTCCTTGAAAATTGTAGAAAATAAAGCATTTTGAAATCCATGGAAAAAAATTTAAAATCATGCCATAATACTCTAAATATGTACTTGTGTTATCAACTTATACATATTTAATATAAAGCTAAATGACTTAAAACATTTCTTAAATTAGAGACACTTGTAGGTACCATTCATTTTCTAGATCTTGGCTTTAAGTGGAAAAATCCAAGACTATCTCTTGTAATGATAATACGTATTTTATTGTAATAGCGAGCACAGCGAGTGTCGCGAAGCAACGCTTGTCACTTCGACCTCTTTAAGCAATGCCTGTGAGAAGAGAAAATTCGGACTACTGCACATTTTTAGACACAATATTTTGGACCCACAATGCATCACTTGTTTTTAGCTACGTTCTCGCGAGAATAACGGCAAAGTTTAACAAAAAGTTTACTCGCCTTGATTTAATGGATACATATTGAAGATTAAAAGTAAACGAAACGTTCTTCATCATTCAGCATTGTTCAGGTTTTTCCTTACATACGACGTCATGTGACATCAGAGTCCAGACGCACCAAATGTCAAGTGGGGTTTAACGAGCCCTATATAAATTAAAACAGAATAAGAGTAAACTTATGCTCTCTCTAACAGTCGCATCACCAATGTGAATGGCATGCAACTATTTTGAGAAAATGCAATAATCTAAAGCAATATTCAGTTGACAAATTTATTTAGTTGATGAATTGTATCTGAGTCAAAGATGTGTCGAAGATTGTGTGTAAATTTTATATTGTCTATCATGAAATGATGTGTATTCTTTTTCATAATTATTTGTTAATTATTCATGTATATTTTTGATGGTTGGTGTTTGATTACAATTTTTCTATCAAATATGATCTTTCTATATAGAGAAATACAATTCTTAATAATATTAACATCCTAAATATGAAGATACATGTAACCCCAAACATTCATTTAATAATTAAATCCTGCATAAGTGCAAAAGGTCAAGAAAAGTATTATCGGTAAATAACCTATCTCTTGTTAGTTTGTGTTGAAAGGTAAAAATTCTAATTACTTTTTTGTAATCATTTGGGTATGTTCTTCATCATATTAAATATTGAACACTTTCTTACAAAGTCTTTTGAAAAATATTCATAAATTAATGGTGGAAAATTGAATAGTTAAAATAAAGTTCATTTGCCTACATTTTTTTTAAATGTTGAGTCATTTTTTATGTCAATTGAATAAAGAAGTTATTCTTGAGAAATATTGCTTAATACTGTTCAGTTTAAAAAGTCTATCAACGACGATGTTTAAAGAAGTGTCTTTGTGATTTTCCATATCCCTAAATATGACTGACAATGTGAAGTCGCAATATGTAATTACCATTGTAAATTGTACAGACTGTACTACATTAAATAACAAGGAAAAAAGTAATTTGCTTTTAATTAACTGATTTATTAGCTGGTGCTAATTTATCATTTTGAAAAGTTTTAAAATCTTGTGACAAAGACTTAGGTGCTACCTTAATTTAAAAACTAATTTAAAATTTGAAATACAAAAGGGATGTCTAATGGCGCTACAGTACATTCAATATGACGTTTTTGCATTGACAATTTTTTTTGTTATAAGCAAAAATTACATTTTCTACATTTTTCCTTAAATATTTTCATCCAAATAAATCATGGAACATAGTAAACTTTAAGGATATTTTGAAAAAAGACACTTTCAAATTGTGACTAAGAAAAAAATTCAAATTGCTTCGCATAATCAATAATTTGACCTTTCTTAACTCACAAAATGTGATTTTTCTGGCATTGAAAATTTAATAAGCAAAAAAATAATTATATCAAAGTCATTAAGTTTTGTTGAATTTAAGCAGATAGGTCTAAGTTATCTTGAATATTTAGAAAAGAGAATCAAAATTGGGGTTATATGATGTAAATTTTCAGATATTACTTAAACAGTGTCTATTTTATGTTTAAATTGACTAAATATTACCCTTTACTTTAAAATATATTTACTATATTTGTCACTATTCGTTGAAAGAATTCCTAAGAAATAATTTAGTAGATATTTCTGAGCCAGCATAACACATTTCACTGCTAAAAACAACTCTGGGTGCAAACAGCATGGAAAAACATAAATCCGAAATTAATAGTATTTTAAAAGGGAAAAATTGATCATTTTCTTCTTAAAAAAACACATTCCAAAATATAGTTCCTTGCTTAATCCTACTTAAATGGAATTTCATCGCGGTTTTTTTTTTTTCATTAAATATACTTCAATTTGCATTGTAGTATCCAGGTTTAATGTTAGAACTAAAAAATGATGCAGAATTTTAGAAATAACGGAAAATGCCAAAATTGACTTACATGTAAAAGCACAGGATCGAACGTCCATAAAAAAATCCAAAATAACTTTTTTCTCTTTAAAAGTTGAATATTCTCTTGTACATTGTTTCAAGCTAAAAAAATAACTAATATAGTCTCTAAATGATTGCAACATGTAATATAAAATGTAATAAAGTAATGAAAACCGTTTGGATGAATCACAACGAGTAAAATTCATTCCGTTCAGTGTATTCCTTTCATTTATGTTATTAAACATGACAAAACATCGACCTTGGATTGTATAGTTCTTGAAATAGGCATACCAATACAATAGAATACTGATTTGAATCAGAAAATGGAAATATAGTATCAAAGAAATCAGTTATCTTTTAAAATTTGTAGATAGTTTAAATGGTAATTAATACTAATTATTGATATCATTGTCCATATAACTGAAAATTTCTTGAGAGCGACGTAAAACAACGATAACTTTTATTATTTTTCTATTTGTTTTGCTATAAATCTACACGCACTATTTTACAGTTTAGCATATTTTGTTTGTCATTTGATTTTTAAAGTCCTCATTAAATGTATTTGTACATGTATATGTCATATGTCAACAATATTTACATGAACATGATTCACATTGAAAATGTTGAAAATCGTTTTAAAGAAAGTAGAAATTGGCAAAATATAGGAGGAAATATAACTGAAAGATACTATGGTTTTAGGCTGGGGAATCTAAATATTATAAAACATACAAATGGAGCGAGCCAGAACAATGGCGTGAAAGGAATAAACCTCTTTATGAACACTTTTTTTCTGCTTCTTTCCAATATTTTTAGAGAAAATGTGAAAGTTTGTAAGAATTAATATACGTATCTCATCCTTTTGATTAATGTATATTACTTAAGATATATGGATCGGCAAACAAACATTAAGAGAAAAGCAGAGGCTGAGGAGAATTCCACCAGTGATAGTAGCTGTCGGAACCAGAGTCGTATGGACTGCCGGTAGACACATAATGAAAACTCTCATAAGAAATACGCTTCCGAAGACCAGTAAAGACTTAAGACTTAGACAATATTTCAAAAGAGGGGGGTACAAATCAGCACAGGGAGATTTTTGGAGATTCAAACCCATGAATATTAAACGTTTTACGGGAAAAGACGTAAGCGATTTATTATACAAAACATTGCTTCATAATATTTGTTACCATTACAATTGACATTTTGAGAAAAAAAAAACGCATATTAATTAAATGCCACACATGCATTGAAATTGATTATACGAAATTGTTGTTAAAGGGTCAAGAAGGAATAACAGGGAAAATTTTGGACGGAAAGTATACTTTGACTGTGAGAAGAACTAGTTCATACTCCCGTATTAAAAATGGAGGCAAAGTATTTAGACAAGGGCGTCCAACACTTGAACTAAGAAGCAACACTGGTGGAAAATTAGTCAGAAAAGTCAGATATGAAGATAGATGGAGTTACAGGCACAAAAACACAATTACAAATACAAAGATACAAAGTTGTCAGGTAAAACATTATACAAAAGCATATTAAAGTTAAACCGCTTTAATCAAGACTGATGTCATATATAACCAGTTTAGCTTCTTCGTGTTTATTTGATCACAATTAATCAAAATAATGGCCACATCGTTTTGAAAAAAAAAAAAAAACTATTTAAAAAAAAAAGATACATTTCCTACTTTTTCAGTAAATTTTGGGGCATGTTAATGAGTGTTTCTGTCCTTGTACTATAATATTATACAAAGAAATTTCGTTGGGACATAGACATGTTATCAGCCGCCAATTCCAAAAATGTCTTTTAAAATTATAACAAGGCTATTGTAATTTGCAAAGTTTAGCACACTTTCAGGTTTTTCAATCAACTATTTTTTGAGTAATTACATTTTCAATTTAGGTAGGCTAGGCGGAATACGGAGATCAAAATCCTCGAGAACGCGGAGCAGAAGTAGATATAGGCGTGGCAGGATTGGAAGATCAAGATCATATAGAACGCGGAGCAGAAGTAGATATAGGCGTAGCAGGATTGGAAGATCAAGATCGTATAGAACGCGGAGCAGAAGTAGATATAGGCGTAGCAGGATTGGAAGATCAAGATCATCTAGAACGCGGAGCAGAAGTAGATATAGACGTAGCAGGATTGGAAGATCAAGATCATCTAGAACGCGGAGCAGAAGTAGATATAGGCGAAGCAGGATTGGAAGATCAAGATCATATAGAACGCGGAGCAGAAGTAGATATAGGCCGCGGAGCAGAAGTAGATATAGGCGTAGCAGGATCGGAAGATCAAGATCATCTAGAACGCGGAGCAGAAGTAGATATAGGCGTAGCAGGATTGGAAGATCAAGATCATATAGAACGCGGAGCAGAAGTAGATATAGGCGTAGCAGGATTGGAAGATCAAGATCATCTAGAACGTGGAGCAGAAGTAGATATAGGCGTAGCAGGATTGGAAGATCAAGATCATCTAGAACGCGGAGCAGAAGTAGATCTAGGCGTGGTAGGACTGGGAGATCAAAATCCATAAGACCGCGGTTAAGAAAAAGTTATAGGCGCGCTGGAAATCAGAGATCCAGATCTTCCAGAACACGGAGCAGACGATGGGGTTAAAGAAAAACATTATTTTCATTTGTGACATAAAAACCAAAACAATGTTTAAATCTTATTTTTTCCTTTTGCTGAAACTATAACATTTTTGACTGTAAATAAAGATATATTGAGAAAAAAGTTTATTTCCATATATATACATCCACTGAAATTTTCTCCTTTATTTCTTAAGAAAACCTATTGCGTTAATCAGTGCATGAACTACACTAGGCATGTCACCTGTACAAATTTTTTGATCAGCAGTTGTTCCATCAATAAAAAATACAAAGACGTTCGCATCAATAATACAATAATTAATCTTTTAAATCCTACCTTAAATGATTATTTAAACAGATATTAATATAAACAATAAAATATCTTTCTTTGGTTGTTAGTACGGGTATGAATGTCGCAGCTATTGCCAAAAAAAAAATACATAACCCGCTTACCCGAGTTGTGTATTTTCTCAGCAACAGCTGCTTCATTCATTCCCGTACTAACAACCAAAGAAAGCATTTTATTGTTTAAGTAAAAGCATCATGACCAGTGTTTTCGAGTGTAATATACCCAAAACAAGCATAAACAGAAAACTAAATTATTGTAGTTACATGCTATACTGCAAGATCGGGAAACAATATATGGTAGGTTGAAAGAGATATCAACCATTTATACTTAAAAGCGCTCTGATAACGAGAAAAATATAGCAGGAAATGTGTTGAAAATAATAACGACGCAAATGAAAGGGTTTTAAAAAAACTAAGATACATGTATGTTGCGCCTTGAGATTTCTGTTGTATAGCAAAAAGGCAGAATTCTGAAGCTTTCGCATTTTCGCATTTTAACGTATTTCATACTCTTGTTTATTAAAGACGCATCTTCTCACAATTAAGTTCTTACACATACCTACATGTATAAGTGTAAAAGTGTAAATCAATCAATTCGTCTTCGAAGAATAAAGTTACATTTCCAAACTGGTTTTGTTTAAGAGGTATATGTGTAAGGAATTGTCATTTTAACAAAAAAAAAAAAAACGCACCAAGGAGGGAATCAGCGATAAATGCCCATACTTATATTGATATTTTATTAATGACAAGACGGTAAAATTCCTTTTCCTTAACGTGCACCAAGATAGCATCAATGGCTTCAATATGATCGAGATTACATTCTTTTACACAAATAAACATACAAGCATTGTATTCTAGTGTGCAATCTCCTAATGTAATATCCTTTGACAGGCCAAAATGTTATGGCAATTATAATAAGAACAACAACAACAACAATTAATTTACACAAAACAAGGTAAACGTATGCACTATTCTTCCCCAATATATGTACACATGTAAATAAATATATAAATTAACATGCAATTGTAACTATAATAATCAACTTTTTCTTTTTATTTATATATCGTAACGTTTACTGTATTTATTGTATAATACAGTTTTATAAAATTAATTTCCTCGAAGTAGGGTTTGAGATACCGACTAATTTTATGCATCACCATATTGAACTATATTATCTTTACTTTTTTTTTTTAAATTCATAGACCTTTGAAATGAATGATTCTATTGTACACATGTCAATTTCAGATTAATACGTATTATATACCACCTATAGTAAAAAGAATTCATGTTCTCAATACTTCACTCGGTTTGAAAAAAATCAGAAATCATTTTAGCCACTGAAACGAGAAAAAGAAATGCTTTCTTCATTTTCAGTGATAATTGCCTTCATCTTTCTTACGTTTATTGATTTTTTTTTACATAATGATTCCCGTAAATCGATTTTAACAAAATGATGATGAATACTAGAAAAAAAATCTGGATCACATCTTCTACTGTAAATTGAAATAAAAAAATAAGCAGTTCAAAATCGATGTTTACATAGGATCGCCAGTGATCTGTTAAGTTTAAAAGGTAAATGTACAGGGAATGTCAAAATATTTCGAAAACATTTTATAACATTGTATGCTGTTTGATAGCTTTGTGCATTGCAAGACATTGGAGCCAATATGTGGTAATTTGTATTTTATCATGTGACGATACATGTAAAAATCCCACCTGTGATGTTTTGGAGGTCCGTGTTTGCTCCGTTCCTTTTTGGTAATGTTTAATGGACTTTCAAAACAATCAATCACTACTCATAGGCCCTGGGTAACGAGAATATGTAAATGTTGCAGGTCTACTCCGGCAAATGACATTGACATAAAAAAAAAACGTTCCTTGTGCTCTGTTTATTCTTTGCTTTTAGAAGATCTTTATTTTTAAGTCAAGTTTATCTTGTAAGTTTTCTATGGTTTCAAAACAACGAATTCAGGTTTCTTTAGCTTTTAGAATTTCAAACAAACGTGAATAGCTAAATTTATCACTACTGGACTTGAGATTCCCTGATATTCTGATTATTCTCTGAAAATATCTGATAGACTCTATACTTTCACTGTAAACCACTGTACATGCCTCTGTACAACACAGTACATTACAGTACATCACTGTACAGAAGCACTGCTTTTTCAAGCACCTCCCTGTACTTCTCAGTACGTTTCCTCTGTACAACATAGTACCCTACAGTACTTCCTACAGCCACCTGCAGTCACTGTTTTCCACTGTACATGTGTACATCACAGATTTTTTGCGGTACAGATTACTGTACTTCACAGTACATTACTGTTATTCCCTGTACACATCTATTGTACATTACAGTACATCACAGTATTTCACAGTACACAGTTCTGTACATTACTGTACGGCACAGTTTTACCCTATTCTTTTTGCTCTTGAGTTTTAAATTCAATAGATAGTCTTAATTTTAGTTATTGTCTGAATTACTAATAATAATTCTGTCAACAAAGAGTTATTTTGTATTTATATCGTCATGTTACTTCTGTGTAAGCATTTTTGAGGCGAAATTTCCAATCTCACGTTTGTTAGAAGAAGAAAAGGCCGAGATAAGATTAAACTGCTTCTTTTTTTAATCTTTAATCAAAAATCTTTTTCAGAGGTCTACATATTTCATTTCTACTTGTTTCGTTGTACAGATGACCGATATAATACACAGAGCATACCCTATATTTTGGAATTTACATGTTTAAAATAATTCTTTGAGTTGATTTAATTATTTAAGTCCGTTGATAATTTTCTGCTTTCTTTCTTTTGTAAATAAAAACCGGTTGAATTTACCTCTCTCCTACCTCTATTGACTTAAACTTTTTAGATACAATTATGTACGCAGTGAATATATAGATATATTTCAATAATGCATGGTAATGTACTTTCATATTCTTTTAATTATTATGTATCCAGACACACAATCACAAATATATGAACAAAATCAAATGTAACAAAAGTTCTTCCTTTCTACAAGATCATACATGTACAGTCATTATGATATTTAAAAAAAAGCTTAAGATGGGAAGGTGTTTTTTTATGTTGATGACAATTGATTTTTCTGCTAGTTATATATTTTTTTGTCAGCAATAGCTGCAACTTCATACCTACATGTACCTTTGCATGAATAAAAATAATTATATATATATCAATCCTAATTCTTTTACTGAATAAATTACTAAATGATCGTTTTGCTATATAATATAAAAAACCAATTTGCAATTGAGCATCGTATGTACAATGGCCAGGGCATTTATAATTCTATTATTTTTACATGAACTAATCACAGTCATATCTCTACATCCGAATTCTTAAACAATGTAAATCTAGATCTCAAGTGCAAAAAATTGAGCGAATGTCAAACTGCACAAATAATAAGTGTAAATAAAAAAAAAAGCTTTTAGTTAAAAACGGACTTAGACATATATTTAAAAAAAAATAATACAAGTCTTTATTGAATCTATCTTAATCAATCTTGAAATGAATTTAAATTCTTATTGATATGGTACATATGATCATGACTTATCAATGAGATGTTTTTTTACAAGAATTACCTTCAGATTTTAGATAGGAATCTTTCAATCACATTGCAACACTTCCTTTGAATCAAAAACATGTTACTAATATGAATTTAAAGAAAGGGTTGAGTTTTGTAAAGTAACGTAAATTTCCGTCAAATAAATTGGAAACACCAAAACCATAATGATTATGTCTTTCGAAAAACTTATCAGTTAGGAAATATAGAATTGTAGAAAAGTTACAAAGAAGACTAGACTAGTACAGTTTAATACTTCTAAAATGTATTCTTGAAAAATCCACCTTAAGTTCACTTCGACCAAATCAACGATACATCAATGTTGCTTGTTCAGCTGAAACTGAAGAAGGAGTCAAATCAGTGTGAATATGAACGCAGTCATTTTATGAAGTAAATTGAAAACTGTATCTTCTTTTGTTACTAATATAAAATTTTCTTCGCAGTAGGGACACTTATATATAAGAGTGTCAAATCTTAAAGGTTTTTGGTATTAGACAGTATACGGATCAAAGTGACCAGTTTCCTTTTGCTGATCCATTTCTCGTTTTTTTTTCCAGTTGGTATGTAATAAAATTTTCATTTACAATTGTAATTTTTTACTTATTACATATTACTAGTTCAATTTTGTTTGTGATGTCATTCATGATTTTCTCATTTCCGTTTTGCATTGTAAAGTAATGAAGTTATCAATTTTGATTGGTCAATTGAAATTGGAAAAGAGAGTCAACCCAATATGAATGTAAAAGCAGTACTTTTATGAAGAAAACTGAGTACGGTGTCTTCTTGATATGAACATTTATTTGCTGTGAGGGCACTTCTCCACCAGTCGGTCAATTTTCAATGGTTTTCAGACATAAGTCGATGCTAGGATGCGATAGGTTTGCTAGAAGAATTGTCCTTTTCTAAAAATAAAGTAAATTATTTGGATTATAAAGAAGTTCTTAATTATGATGTTTTTGATATGATACTTTAGATATTCTTACACACTGCCAATTTCAATCATTTGTCAAACATAAAGTAATTATTGGGTACCACGCTTATTAAATGTTAATGTTATTTCCATGTCAAAAGATTCTTTAAAACAATGTGGACAACCACCAAAAATAAAAAAAAAGTTTGCTCTGTGTCTAGAAATCAATCAAATATCATCAATGATATATTTTTTTTGAATATTGGCAAACACTACACGGGTTGTTGCTAGTCCTAGTAGCCAAAAACAATGTTAAATTTAATGCCTATTTATCAGTTTTGATCACTGACCTGCTCATGTGGCTACATGTATTGCAATAAGTCTACACAAACACTTGTTGTTGAATACAGCACATAATTCAGTGAATGTTTCTTCGGGATTCTAACCCGTTCAGTAGCTTTTATAAGTATAATCTTCTAACTTCACTGATTCTTAATCAATCATTTTAATGCAATACCTCGAATATGCGTGTTTTCAGCTTCTCGCAATTAAATTGTATGATGAAACTTTCTCACATAAACGGTTTACAGTTGATGTAAAATTTAATCATAAGTAACAACTGTCAAGGTTAATGTCATGATTACTATGTTTGAATGCCATAGAATTCAAGCCATAATTTATTGATCAACAGTAGCAAAATCAGTCATGTATTAAAATTTCGATCCAAATATTTAAAAGAACAGCAGATTATTGTGTTTTTACATTGATCTTTAATCTTCTATTATGAAAACTTACATACAATAATAAAAATAAATTTGAAAATCAATAGATTTTTTTCATAGCAAATTTAAAGAAAGCCTTTGCTGGTATTCTTTATTGATGTTAGCTATTATAATATGATCATGATTGAAAGTAAAAGTATTCTGATAATTTACAGTTGGTTAGTTCGGTGTATTATAAAATTCATTGAAATATTTCTCCATGAAATATTCCCATTCTTATATGAAAATGGTCAAGTTAGGTGTTCTTTCATGTATTTTTGTAAGAGTCTTCATCTTAAAATTTCCCCATTTCTTATCTTTTGAAGCAAAACTGATACAAAACGTATCTTTGTACAACACTCTGCCATTGCATAATTCTTATTATGTGAAGATCTTGGAGAGCATTAGTCGAATGGAATGTGCTATGCAATGTATTCTGCTACAATCAGCGTGTGCAGGAATCATGTATAACAACGAACTATTTTCTTGTAAAGTCGTGAAGTGTTATTTGAATGACCGTTCCGTGAACAGTACAAAAATGGAGGTTGGTTGGGAAATTTGGTTCCAAAATACAGGTGAGTTGCTTCATGCATGTCGTTCAATAATAAATGAGGGATTTATATTAATTGATATATCAAAAAATATAAATTTTAAATTCTTTTAATTAAGGTTCTAGAAATTTTGTGCTCAGGATTTTGAAATTTTTAATTAATAAGTGTTCGCCGATTTCACATATCCAAAATTTATATCATTATTGCGACTACACCATATTTAAGTAATGTCATTTATTTTAGGCAAAGATATATGGTTCGGAAACTGAACATGAAAGTTTATATAAATTTTTTTCTCCTTCATTAGATTTACTGATTAGATAAAAGCTAATCATATGACACCATGAATGTTTTCGTATTACATGGCCGTCAAGGAGTATAAATAAAATCGGGGGTTCTAAATAAAATGACCCCTTAGAAACGGTTTCCGCTGGTATTTATTTAAAATTTACGTTATCTGTAATTGTTCTGATATTTTAATTTGATTGTTTTAGAATGAAACTTGATAATTGCATAATATACTTATAGGTTGTTTAATATTTAAAAGGGTACATGTATCATCAGGATCAAAGATAAATAACTATATGGTCATGTACATTAGTGTCCTAAAAGCTGCCTAATACGCAGTCACACAAGCTTCGCCTCGTCCAATACGGATTTTCATTTCATACCTGGTATGATTCCGTAAAAGACCCCAAATTGACGTTGTAACTAATAGCGAGCGCATATAGGCGGAGCGAAGCACCACTCGCTTAGCGAGCTAAATAGACCAACGTGAACGGAAGGAGCAAATTCTTGTTGAAATCCGCGCATTCTTCGAAGAAAATTTATGAGTGCACTTGAAATCAAATGTAAACTATCATCTAAACTTCCAGTTATCTTTGGGGCGCAAAGCAGCATAGTGGCTTGAACATGGCAACACCTTATTTGAAAGAAAAAAAAACTAGAGGTACTGAGAGCAATGAGCTCAATAAACGATACCCCCCGCCTCCCATAATATCCATGTTTTGCTACATGAATATTTTAATTTATATTGTTTTACGGTAAGGTGTTAAGAGGAATAACTCGTGGTATAATGTTATTCAGAATCCGCCATATCTCACATCATAGGTAAGAATATAATGGCAATGTCAATGTTTTGCTATGGGAAACCTAAAATACGTGTCGGATCAAAAAGTAAAATAAGAGGTGCAAAATGGCAATATGTAATAAAGATTTTGTAAAAGTTTCATTAAATTTTACTCAATGGTATAAGAGGAGTTCCGGATAAGAGATGGGTACCCCAAAGCGTAACAGACAGACGGACAGACAGACATACCGATTACAGCATACCCTTCCACTTTTCAAGCGGGAACTTCGGAGAAGTTCAGAATTTCGATCCTGTTGCTTGGGAATTGATTTTTTTTTTTTAGTTTTTTTTATTCATTTTTTTTTATTGAATTGAAGATAACTACTATAATTGTATGTGTATAGGTTTTACTGCGCTGACCCAACAGTCACACCGTAAAACATAATAATATGTAATGCTTGCCAATGGATACAAAAAATATATTACCGTCTTTTCTAGTCTGCCCTGTCGGCTGGGTTCCTTTTGATGGACATTGTTATTTCCTGAATGAAACCAAAAGAAACTGGAACGATGCCAAGGTATATAAAAAAACAAAACAAAGGTAAACCGGAAATGTGCCAAGGTAATATAAAAAGATGCCAATGAAATTTAGTTAAAATTATAAGCTTCTTATTTCGTCTGGTCTGATCCATAGTAAAACTGTAAACCAACTTTTGTTCGCGTGCGAGGAATTTTCGCGAGGTTCGCGAAAGTTTCCTTATCGCGAATATTTCTCGCCATGAACCGGTCCTTAAAGTAAGTGTGTCTGTTAAAAACAGATTAAACTAGAGGTACTGTGAGCAATGAGCTCACTAAATGATACCCCCCGCTTCCCATATGAATATAGTGGCAGTGTCCATGTTTTGCTCTGGAAAATCAAAAATATATGTCAGATCAAAAAGTAAAATAGGAGGTGCACAATGGCAATATGTAAATAAGAATCTTTGAAAGTTTCATTAAATTTCCTTCAGTGGTATGAGAGGAGTTGCGGATAAGAGATGGGTACCCCAAAGCGTCATAGACGGACGGACGGACGGAAATACCGATTACTATATACCCTCCCACTTTTCAAGCAGGGGGTATAAAAAGGCTTGATCGTGAAATTTAATCGTCGCGAACAAGATAACCCCTGGTAAATCGGGAAATAAGGCCGTCACGAATAAAAGTTGATTTACAGTATTTTTCTATGCATAATCAAAAAATACATAAGAACATGAAACACTGTCATGTTAGTACAGCGATTAAAGTTTCAAATAATCTTTAATAAAATTTAAGATTTTTTTTTTTGAATCAAATTTAAAATTGCGTCCTCAGCAGTCTCCTTTAAAGTCATCAGTTTGTAAGTTATATATGCATACAATGACTTTGTCAGAAAATACGTGCATGTACAATATTTCATGGAGTAAAATGCTTACTGACGTTTTTTTATACTTATTTTGAGTTTATCATTTACACACTGCATTGATAAAACAAATTGTCGTTATTTCTCGGTCATGAGAAGATTTAGAGGCACACGTACTCCTCCATTGCACCTAATTCCTCCTCTTATGTTTTGGAAATCCATGTTTGCTCTGCTTCTGTATTTTATTTTTTTTTAACTTTTGAACTTGAATACTGTTTGTTATCTCCATATATTTTATTATGTCACTGCCCCAATGTAAAATTCAGATTAATGATCAAGATCCTCATGGAATCAACCATATTTATGTATTTAATTGTGTTGCACTTTGCATGCACTATGCCAAAGTAGAAGCCAGGGTTTGGCACATTTTGCAAGAGCCGGAGACACTATGTGTCAAACCCTGATAACTATCTAGGCATAGTGCATGCAAGAAGCAACGCTATTGTTATTATTATGCTGATTGCTGTATGAAAATGTCAATATTTTCTACATTTGTTTCTTCGCCTCTTACATTCATGTTAGTTCACCCTTAATATGACGTTACATTGTGCTACACATACGTCATAATATTTGTTATCTAGGTTCAATAAAGTGTGTACGCCTTGATTGGACCTAGATAAGGAATTTATTTATTATGTTCCCAAAGAAATTCTTTGTAGACTAAAGTTTCAAGCAACGGTGTTTCAACCTATCGATAAGATGTACTACAATGCATCATGAGTCCATGTCATTTGCTTTTTATCATAGAAAAAATGTGCATTGTGACGTCACGATTATCTTCCCCCGGCTCAAGTCGGGTGCACGGAAATATACACCCGACTCTTTAGCCAATCAAAGCCCGCGTTACATGCTACATAGGAAATAATATTTTTCTTTCAATTTTAATGTTTCATGCATTAGGTATAATGAACAGATAGTTTGAATTTGAAAGAATTTTATGGTATGAGTGAAGGGGAAAATTCCAAGAAAATGTTTTAGAAAAATCCTTTTTTGATTTTCCTTCTTTAAATGTAAATACTTGAAACTAATTTTACATATATTAAAGCACGACGTCATTGACATCGGCCTCTGTGGGGGTAATCGGTAGCGCGTAGGACTGACAATCTCGGGGTCGTGAGTTCGATGCCTGGCGTCGGTGCCGTCGGATTTTCGTTAGAAATAGAAACCGTGCACTATTTTGGCATAGTATGCTTGCGTTATATAAATCAATAGAACACAATGCGATAATAGTTGGATGTTTATAACATAGATTATATAGAGACAAATGGACAGGAAACATAATGATCAATGTTATCTTCCTATCAAAGAATTGCTATCTAAAATATGGTCTTTTTTTCTCTGATGTTAAATACAAGCAGTTGGAATAGAAAATTTAATATATTTTTCATTATATACGTAATAATGACGTAAACATATTACAGGAACAGTGTGAACACAATGAAGCCCACCTTGTAGAGATAGAAACTCTAGAAGAAAATACATGGATCATGGAAACTTTTCTTTCACCTTGGAATGATGGTAAGAATTTATTATAAATATATATACCCCCAAAGGGTTTAGGGTAGGGATAAGGGCTTATTATCTGGTCTTTGACGGCTCAATGACAAATGGAACAAAAACTTTACGTTGATGATGTAACTTTTGATACAATTGCAAGCTTTTCAAATAATTATTAAGCGTAGATTAAAATACCATTTACATAATTATTTAATACAACTTATTTTTACCTGGAAAGTGCAAGTCTCAGTGCACAATGCAAGAACTGTCATGGCTTTTGATGAGGGCAACTGGTATTCATACAAGTAGACTTATTATCTGTTGTTTTTGCAAGCATAAAACAAGGCTGATAAAATACCTGTAGCATCATCTTATGTGTTCGTAGCCTTCCTTTTAATTTTTTAAATTCTTATTTAAAATATACCTTTGTTTATCAAATTTCTTGGGGAACCCTAAATTTAAATATGAATATATAAATGTACATGTATTATACAGAAATAATTCAACTTTCTATTTAGCGTCCTTAAAAAAAATATTTATTTCCCCCCATCAAGTCAAAGATCATGAGAAAGAAGAGTTATATTAAATATCATGGTCCCCAGCGTGTAGGGCATGAATACTTAGTAAAGCTAATACCATAAATAGTAAAACCAATAAATAAATTCACCATTTGTATGAAAATATAAAAGTTTTGAAAGATTATGAAGGATTATGAAAACAGCATTGCTTTTGATTTGTGATTTATTTTGTTTGACTGTCCAAAGTTTATTTCAGTTGACTGTACAAAGTTTATTCTGGTTGACTGTCAAAAGTTAATTTTTCAATATAGTTGACTGATTTTTTTAGTTGACTGTACAAAGTTTATTCTAGTTGACTGTCCAAAGTTTATTCTAATTGACCGTCCAAGGTTCATTCTAGTTGACTGTCGAAAGTTTATTCTAGTTGACTGTCGAAAGTTTATTCTAGTTGACTGTCCAAAGTTTATTCTAGTTGACTGTCCAAAGTTTATTCCAATTGACTGTCCAACATTAATTCTAGTTGACTGTCAAATGTTTATTCTAGTTAACTATCCAATGTTTATTCCAGTTGACTGTCCAAACTGGTGGGATTGCTGTGATTTTTGGATAGGAGCTACTGACATGAACGAGGAAGGAGTGTTTACATGGAATCGTCGTATCAATGTCACTTTTACAAACTGGAACGAACTTCAACCTGATAACCTTCTCAATGCACACTGTGCCTTCTTTTGCCGGAACGGCCGTTGGTATGATGTTCTCTGTGAAGACCCAAATACATTCATTTGTGAAAAAGAATAATACAGTTTTACTCGGTTTTGAGGAACTCGATTACAAGTTTCAAACTCAAATGGATTCACAGTGCTTGTACTATAAATTCCTGTAAATCTTCATTTAATTGTTTGGATTTTCTTCTTTTTTATTCTTAAAATATCCAAATAATAAAAACTGATAAAGTCTGCCGAAACATTTTGATTTTTTTTCACTTCAAAAGAAGTATAATTAAGGATTTTTTAAGGAATCAGCATGGTTGGTAGAGTATATACCAGGGCAAAAACGGTAGCTGGAATTGTTGGATAATTTTCATAACGGAAGAATCCCATTATGCATAAATCATTCCACGTTTCCAACTATCACTCATGTCCCTGGCAAACGTTACTAATACGTTATATCGCGAGTACCTCGCAGTTATCTAACTTGCTACTGCTCTTCTGCGGGGTAGTCGGGAAAGCACTAAATCTTACAAGATTTCTCGGGAACATGACACTGTTTACAATAGTGACAATCGAATGATTGGAACAATTCTATTGATTGATTGATTGAATATTGTTTAACGTATGCCGGAGAAGGGCTTCAAATTTTGAACTTTACTCGGCACTCAGGGCCATTGAGCAGTGAATGATCTTTATCGTGCCAACGCCTGCCGCTGACACGGGGCCTCGGTTTTTAAGGTCTCATCCGAAGGACCCGCAACTTTCGCTTCAAAGTCCCGAGCGCATGGCGAAGAAACAGTTGCTACCCATTTTTTATCGACTTAGGTCAGTGGCGGCCGAGATTCGAACTCACGACCTCCCGATCACGGAGCGAGCGCTCTACCGACTGAGCTACAGTGAACGGTAGTAACAATTTTATGCCGAAAGTACAATGTATTGCCAAGTACTGAACTCCAAATAGTAGCTTGTCAAATTGAACTGCTAATGACAAAAATAAACAAATTCAAAATCGATGCACTGTACTTGAAATGGGTGTTTTTTTTCATTTGAAATGTTATCAATCTTGATTTATATTGCAGAGCAGGTTTGGGGTAATGCTAATTGTAATGGTAATGCATTACAATGCATTACATGAACTCAAAGTAATGCTAGTAATGTATAATGCTTAAAAATTTGCATTACATGTAATGGTAATGTAATGTATTACTTCATAAATTCCAGTGTAATGCAGGCATTACATAGCATTACAAAGCATTATTTTGTATGTACCTATTTTGAGAAATTAAAATAGGCATTGATGATGAAAATTATTGTTTACGTTATTATTTTTTTTCTATTTATTTGCAAATGATAGAAGTAAAAAAAAAGTTACCATATCTAAATAAAATTTCTTTATCTATTTATAAATACATGTTTTTTTCTATTGAAAGAACGCTTACCTTACATTTGATTTTTCAAATTCATTTAAAATAAGAGTTGATTTTAAAGAATTGTATAAAATAGTTTTGAAAGAAAAAATACATGTGAGATTTACTAATTATTGTGCACTGTAATCTGATAATTACCACCTTTTGAATAGATAAAGTGTCCTCAAAACACACTATGCCTCTGGATAATGTAACAATTAAAACAATGCATTGTTTGTAGAAATACTCCAAATTAGTCCCCTTCTTCGGACTGTGTTTATAAAACATTAATTGAGCTGGTCTAGCATGTACTGACCATGAAAAATCCATTGTATTAAAGAAAAAGAAGACATGCAGGCATTCTATGCTTAGCAGATCAAAATGTACATCCTGTCTACTTTTTCAAAAAGTTTGTCAATGCATTTATTGCAAGATACTAATCAAATAATCAAATACCTTATATAATTTACTATTAGATATATTAGGCAGTGGTTAATGTGCCCCAAAAGTTAAATTGCTTCATGCTTCAATAGTTACACAAAAAGTGGATATCGTACATATGTATAACTGACAATTTAAAAGATTGAACTTTCTGTTAATGTAAGTTATTGACAGTGTAATATATATACAAAAAAAAAAAACAACTTGAAATCAAATTTGAATTATCATTTATCATGTTTAGCTTTGAAGGGGGTGGATACATGCTTCTGAAAAAAAATTTCAAAGTTTGGTATAAATTTTTATTTTTAACCCTCCACCTCCCAAAAAGTAATGGTAATGGTAATGCATTACTTTACTAAAGTAATAGTGATGTAATACATTACTTTAAGAAAATAGAGTAATGGTAATGGTGATTTAATGCCCAAATTGTTGAAGTAATGGTAATGTAATGCATTACTTTACAATGTAATTCGCCTCAAGTCTGTTGCAGAGATAGTTTTGCATTTTGTTTCTATCCAGTACTGGTGAGAAAACAATACATTAAGAATCAAACAACCAATAAAAGTTGAAACCTCCAATCAATAAAAAGGGAAGATTAGCCTATGAGTAGCAATCAATCTTTGTTAATCTTTAGAGAAAGATTTCAGTATCAGTATCGCTTTCAATTTCTTTGGGTTGAGCTTTCAAAACATTATTTAGATTTGCATATATAGCGATGATTCCTTTTTTGTTGGGGGAGGGAGATAGTGTAATTGTCATCACATTTAGTTTTTCTCTTAATGATAGATTATAAACTTCATAAAAAAAATTACAACCACAATATATATATATATATATAACTATTTGGTAAGTACGGTATTAAATATAATTCTTTATTGTCAATTTAATCACTTCTAAATGATTTCTATTTTCAAGAACTTTGCTCTCTGAAATACTGTGAATGTTTTAGTTGATTTTTTAAATGCTATTAAATGGAATTTGTTTAAATTGTTTAAATAATATGAAAAAAATAAAATAAAAATATTGTAGACTCATGTGAAGAACAGGAGGTTCGACTTGTGGCGAAAGAAACATTAGCAGAAAATACATGGATTTGGAAACGTTTATTATATACTCCTTGGAATAATGGTACATGTAAGGTTACTTGTTTTAAAGGAGATGAAAAGTATGCCACACAGTTAACTGAACTGTGGCGGAATAGCAAGTAATTGCCATTTAGATGTCTTTCTAGGACGTTCAGTAGTCATTCAGTTCATTAATCGTGTACTTTAATCCGGAATTAATCGAAATCCCTGACTTTACGAATGACTAACCAGATTTTAATTCAATTAATTATACCTCTTTTGATAATACTCGAATTTGATTGGCTGGTAAGAAAACTTTAAAACACAACAATAACTCCAAATGGTACTGTTTACAGCAATAATGACCTAGGAATCATTGCACGTGGGATATAATGACCCGGTCATTATAGTTAATGACCGCTAAATAATGACCTCTTAATCAAGAACTCCTTTCTGAGTGAATTAAATGCATAAAATAATAATTATTCGAGAAAACAATATGTTGTTAAAATTGTGCAAGGTCTCTTTTGCATAACCGTTAACTTAAACGGTTTACTCATTTTAAGATATCGTTTTAATTCAATTCTGGAATGTAGAAGCGGATCTGTAAAGAGTTGAATTCTGTGTTAGATTTTGACTGGGTAGAGGAAAAGTAATCGCTAGTTATAACAATGTTTGTCGCTATATCCAACAAATATAATTTTAATCAGTAAATCATGATGCAAAAAATGATGCGAATCCCGATCCCGATCAAAGAATTGATAACGGTCAGAGATTCATACTTTTCAATATATATCGGTATAATAAAACAATTGATTGCCCCTTTTGATTTCAACATGTTGAAATACATGTAAGGACGCCGCCGAGGTCAGGGCAGGTCAATAAGTGGGCCAGGTCGAGGGTCCTTATTTCACCATGTTGACCTCAAAAGGGGTAATTAATTGTATAGCAATTAATGTAAATTATGTTTGGAAAAACATGTCTGAATTTGGAAACCACAGTCACCGGAAAAAAACAAATTAATATCATACATGTATATGGGGAATGAAAAATGATAAAGAAAAGTTGGGTGTGGTTGATCGCACATTAGTCGGACTAAGCAATTGGCACTGTAATATAAAGATTAGTTTTAATACTTGACATGTAGAGATAACGAACAGTATTCACGCTCAAATATTCATTAAACATAATAGAATAGGAGCAGAGCAAAAACGGACCTTCAATCTATCAGAAGTAGGATCAGGCGCAATGGAGGAGTGAGCATAACTCTTCCCTTATATTTTGATTATTTTTTATTTACTTTAAATGCTAAATATAACAGCTACTTAACATCGGAATTCATTATACTGGTCACGGTATCCTTGTGGTAGAGCGTTCGCTTCGTGATCGGGAGGCCCGGGTTCGATTCTCGTTCGCGGCGCCGCGTCATACCTCGTAAACATAGGTAGTGACTTTTCCTTCGCCAAGCGCTCGGCACTAGAAGGGAAAGTCATGGGTCTTTCGGATATGACCTTAAAAATGTAGGTCCAATGTCACAGTAGGCGTTTGCACAATAAATAACCCTCATTTCTCGATGGCCCTGGGTGCCAAGTATAGGTCAATATTTGAGGCCCGTCACCTGTAAACGGTGACGTCTCCATATAATTGAAAAATTATCGAGATGGACGTTAAGCATCATACAGTCAATCAATCAATCAATATAACGGAATTCAATATTAATATTTTCCTTTCTTTTACGGAATAGTCGCCTGCGTGGCGTAGTAGTTTGAGCGTCTGCTCTAGACTGGCTGATCTAGAGAGAGGTGATCCTTATGCAGCGGTATCGGATCACACTCGAGGTCTAGTGTCACAGTAGGTGCCGGTGTAAAGACGAATAATGACCCCCATCGAAAAATGAGCGGGGGTTATTTTTCGACAGCGAAAAATGACCCCCGGTCATTATTCGACGTAGAAAAATGACCCTTTTGCCCGTAGAAAAAGTGTCACCACCCTAAAAATTTGCAGAACCCACGCGCAGAAAAATGACCCTCGTAGAAAAATGACTCCCTGTTGATTAAAGCTGAAATTTTTAGGGGGCAAAAAAAAAAATAGATAAAGAAGCATATTGGCCAAAATGCCCACCTGAGGTTATTTGGAATAAATTGATGATATGTTGATCTCATAACATACGATTATAGATATATTTCAAGGTCAATGCGATGATTCAGAATCTAAAGGAGTAAAGATTTATCGAGCCTAAAGGGTTAGGTAAACATTGTTTTTCGATGGTGGGAATCATCGTACTGACAGAAAAAAATCGGCAGTATCATATATTATTTTATCCTCCGCTTGAAAAGCGGGAGGGTATATGGTGATTTGGATGTCTGTCCGTCTGTTACGCTTTGTGGTATCTATCTGTTATCCGCAACTCCTCTTATATATAAAAAGATGTATTTGTAAAACAGCTATGCCCCTGTATGGCAACATAGCGAAGATTAAACTTTTCTTACAAGAAATACAATTGCAAATTAGGAAAGCCCTAGCACCACTTCTTCAAAATAAATAGCTAAGGATAAGTGTTTGAAAGGTAGGTCAAACTCAAAGGTCAAAGGGTCAAAGTTGATGGTTTCTTAAGAAAGGTTTAATGTAACAATGATTACATTTGTGAAGTATGAGAGTACCAGTATCCACCGTTTAAAAGTTATAGCCAAAGCAAATTAATTAAAAATTTGGCATTTTTGTGTAAAATGGGACAAACTTCAAGGTAAAAGTAAAACTTTGTGGTACTCAAAGTAAAGTCTTGTCACAAGGAATGTACACATATTGAATATGAAAGACATAGCTACAATAAATGAAAAGTTACGGTAAGGGTTAAAGTTTTTGCGGAGAAACAGACCACCAGATAGACAGACAGACATACAGACGGACACGATTAAACTTTATACCCCCGAATCTTCGATCAGGGACATAAAAAGAAATGGTCTTCAATTAACTTTTCATATTATGATACAGTATGAAGAAGACGTTAAATACTATTGAAAATGTTTGTTCTGATTTTTATATTAAATTCTCTGAAAAATATATTCAGAACTGGGTAAAATCGTGGAGTAAAACAAGAAATAAGAAATGTAATGAATACTGTGTGCTAAATCAATTATGAAATGAATTTAAATTTTGAAGATTCATGAGGTAATTGAACTACGACACTTCACGCCGGCATATATCATGAAGCGCGTTAGTGCTTCATGATAAATATGCTGTCGTGAAGCGTTGTAGTTCATATACCTGATGAATCTTCCAAAAATTAGATTCATTTCTTATATTTACATTATATTTCTAATGACTTGCCATAAATTTACACCGTTCAATTATCATTTTTCAAGTAAAACAGTGTGCACTATATTTTTTGACGTCAAGAGCGGTATTATGACGTTCAATGGAGATATCCATGCTTATTCGTGGTACATACCTAATGTAGTTCATGAGAAAATAAACTGCATTTTATTTTTTAGGGAATCATCGGGGAAATTTATTGGAAATGTAAATATAAGGCTATGTCTACTTGTATAGTTTTTGCATTAGGATGTGTATTTTACACTAGCCCATAGCTTTACATAGCATATTTTTAGGTGTTATACCCAACCCATCCCCTTACTTGTTTAGGAGGAAATTGAACAAAAAACAAAAAAACTACCCTACCTTTATTTTTCTTTAAGGAGGGACTAAAAATAAGCTTAAAATAATTTACTATTCTACTTATTTTCAACTGTTACTCTGCTACAATACGTTCAAGTATACCAAACCAACATTGAAAGTATCCTTTAATCATGTCGAAGTAAATTATATGATTGAACCTGTGTGAAGGCTTAACTTCATTTCAATAGTTTATCTAGAGCCTCTTTCAGTATTATTGAAAGGTATAGAGTTTTATTTATATTTTTGCTTTTCATTTATTTTTTGTTTGTTTTGACTAAACGTATTTTTTTTGGGGGGGGGTTAAAAATTTCCTCTTTCATTGTCAAATAGGATTTGCCAAACTTATACAAGCTAAAAGTGGAAATGAAGGAAAAATTAATTTTTCTATCAAATTAAGAGTATTGGAACCTGATTGTTGCATGGTTTGATTTCCAAAAACAAGTGGAATATCATTCTTTAAGCAAACACTATAAGGAGGAATATTAAAAAGAAATTCTATTTACTTGACAATTAAGGAATCTCTTTTCACTTTAAAGGGGGTCATTTTTCAATGGGGGTCAATTTTTTATAGGACTAACATATAAAATAATGACCCCTAGGACACTTTTTCTACAAAAAATGAATTTTTTCTACGGGTAGAGGGTCATTTTTTGTCGTTGAAAAATGACCCCCGGTCATTATTCGACGGGGGTCATTATTCGTCTTTACACCGGCACGAAAAAGATCCCTCACAGCTAAGACCGCGAGTAGCGAGTTTTATACAAAATAAGCAACTCTCCACTGGCAAATGGTGGCGTCTCAATATGAGTGAAAAATTTTCGAGAGGGTAGATAACAACATACAAATAAACTTTAACGGAATACCTATTTTATTGAGAAGAAAGGATATTATTTTAAATGTAGATGAATTTTTAAATAGCAAAAGTTGGTTCAAACGGGTTTTGTTATAAGTGTGCTAGGTTTTCTTTTTTCATTTTAATCGACTGTCCCTATTACTTTGTTAAATTTAGTCGACTGTCTGATGTGTTCAGATATTTTAAATCGACTGACCCAAAAACATGTTTTTCTTTGTCCACCGCTATATAAGTTTAAGTGTTTTTAGTTGACTTTCTCAATTGGTTTGTTATATCTTAGTCGACGGTCCAAATTGGTTTGTTATTTTTAGCAGACTGTCCCCATTGGTTTGATTGCTGCGAAACCTGGATTGGAGCAACAGATATGGATAATGAAGGAGCTTTTACCTGGAATCGTCGCACATCAGTGTTTTTCACAAATTGGAACAAAGATCAGCCTGATAATTTTCAGGATCCATACTGGGGCAGTACAGGACAACATTGTGTTCTATTTTGCCGCAATGGACTCTGGGATGATGAATTTTGCATTTTTAAAAAGACATTTATTTGTGAAAAATATTAATATTATAACTCCAGCTTCACATTAGAAGAGGATGAAATAGAATGCATTTTATTGAGCCAATTAAGTTGGATTCCTATAATGACCTTGATCGATAAGAATCAATGGGTTTCCTACTAATGGGAGCTGCCGCCATGCCGTCTCCCGAACAATAAATAATCGTATGTACACTTCTTGAATTCACAATTTTTTTTAAATGCATAGACATATAACTTTTTTATTTACTGTTGTTTATGCACTTTTCTCATATTTCTTATATTAATTTTGAAAAAATGATGACATTTTCATTATTTCAAAATGACATCATTAAGTAATGGTATCAATTACATGAACATGGTTTAATTTAAGAAGCAAGGTCAGGTCAAGGTCATTATCTTCTTCCTTTACATTA